>NW_017307032.1:265633-270838 GCF_000935625.1 Nanorana parkeri
CTCTCTGATTGTTAATTCTTTTCTGTGTTGGGCTACCAACTCGACCAACGTGCTATTATGGGTGGTCATGGTAGTGACTCAGTGAGACCCCATTCTTGAGATATCTCCAGTTCAGTTTGTGTCTCCGCCCCCTTTCATTCATTTTTTTTGGGGCGGGGGGGATTTGGTGAGAATTTTTAATCAATGTGCAAAGAATTTCTTTTATTGATATCATGTCAGTTGGGTATGATCCGAAAGGGAAATTCAACTTGTAGAAAATAAAATAAAATAAATAAACATTTCTTCAGAAAAAGAAAAAATGTGCATTCATTTTTTATTTGTATTGGAGCTATAAAAGCATTGCAACCTCGATCAGTGGATGGCAGGTGCAGTAGTCTGGCTCGTGCAGATTTTTCCTCTTGTGCATGTCTGTACCTCAGTTAAGACGTTTAGTACCATGGGTGGGAATTGATAATGTCACCCCCCATTCCATTAAAACTACAAGTTCCTCTGCTGCAGTGGTTGAAGTTATTGGAAGTGATGGGAAGACAGAAGGCAGTACTCATTAAATAAAAGGGATTTTTTCAAGTAAGCTTTGATTGTATTATATTGACAGGGGAGGCACTGGATTCCCCCCTCCCCGCTCCGAACCTCCTGCGCTGACTGGCGGAACAGACGGGGAGGGGGCGAGTACAGATGGCTCTGCCTCTAGATAGGCAGAGCCAGCTTTCACTCACGCAGCTGGGCGGATTCAGACATAATTGTCGGGATCTGTTTCAGCCGCAGCGTCTCAGTATACCGCGAGCTGCAGCTCGCGGTATACTGAGCTTAGGGTGACGGGAGGACGCTAGTTTGTGTGCTCCCGTTACCCTTAGGAGAACTCTGGGGAAAAGCCCTAACCCCATAGTTCTCCTTTAAAATGTGCTCTCCCCAATATTTGAGTTGGCGGGGGACATTGCAGCTGTCACACTCTATAGCTTGAGAGCTGCGTGATCATGTGACTGCTGATCGCGCCTCAGAAAGCAGTGACTGTCAATCATCGCTTCCCGCAGGGATTTCCCCCTCCCCTCTCTCAGTTCCCCTATCGCTTATTGAATGGACAGACAGGGAGGGGTCGGGCACAGCTAGCTTTGGCTCTAGAGAGGCAGAGCCAGCTGTCTATCAGGCAGCGGGGTGGATCCTGACAATATTGTCGGGACCTTTCTCGGCTGCAGCATGGCTCAGCACTCTCAGGATATAGTGGGCAGTAGCCCGCTATTTGCTGACTTTGGGTCACAGGAATACATTAGTAAATGTACTCATGTAACCCAAAAGAGAATGAAAGCCCCCAAAAAAGGTTTGCTTTAGTTCTCTCTAACTGTAATGTGGGACACAACATGTTGAGCAAGGCACCAAGGAACGAAAGGAACACATCCATACTCAACTTAGTACAAAAGTTTAGTATCTGATGCAGCAACACATTTGGTAAATTATGAGACTTCTATTGTGCATTGGATTCTTATTTATAGCATAGAAAGGACGATTGGTCCTACATTCCCCCCACACCTTGAATTCCCCGATGTATTCCAACATTGAATCATTGATGATGTTACCTGTGTTGCTAAGCTCCTTACAAAAGATGGAGTTGTATCCTTTCCTGTACTGCAGCAGAAAATACAAACTACCACATACCGAAATGTTTAGATATCTTCAAATCATACATTTTGTTGCCTCTGCGGTCCAAACTCCTGCTACTCAAGTGATTCTGATCTCCCTTGAGCTGCTCTGAGTTGTAGATCCCCATTCTAAAGTAAGGTATACAGGGTATGAATTTCACACAAAAGAAGTTGTTTTCAGAATGTTCATTAGAATATCTATTAATTAGTATGGTGCAAACGACAGACGCAAACAACAATGTTCCTGAAAGCATGTTGGAAAATTTTTCTCGATAGAATGAATTTCTAACAGTCAATGTGGTTTTCGTAAACTCCATTTATTCAAAAATAGAATGTTAAATAAAAGCGAAAATGAAACAAAATTTCGAATGACAATCTGCAAGTTTCTGATGCCAGTAGCAAATGTTCGGACGGGATTTTTCATACGAACGTTTGTGCAAAAATCTACCTGTGTATATCCTACTTAAGAGTGCGATCTCAGTGATAACATTTTTTTATTACAGGTATTTATATAGCACCCAAAACGTACACAGCGCTCACATAGTGAACATACACATCTGTCCCTGCCCTTTAAGGTGCTTACAATCTAAGGTACCTATCTCACATGTGTACATACACACACACACACACATATTAGGGCTGATTTAGACAGGAGTCAATTAACCAATTAACCTCCCAGCATGTCTTTGGAGTGTGGGAGGAAACCGGAGTACCCGGGGGAAACCC
The DNA here is from genome assembly GCF_000935625.1 of Nanorana parkeri. Classification (NCBI taxonomy): domain Eukaryota; kingdom Metazoa; phylum Chordata; class Amphibia; order Anura; family Dicroglossidae; genus Nanorana; species Nanorana parkeri. The sequence continues at coordinate 267,994 of NW_017307032.1, forward strand.
ACACAACACAGGGAGAACATGCTCCTTGCATATGGTGTCCTGACCAGGATTTGAACCAGGTGCCTCCCGTGCTACAAGGCAGAAGTGCTTCTAAGCCCCAAATGCACTTTTGCACAGGCCTGCCATGCCAGCACATAACTCTATGACAAAGTGGGCTACTGACCTTGGTGTTACCTTGGAACCTGATATGTCTTCTCAGATATGGGATACCATCAAAATGTCTTCCCAGAACAAGAACGCTCTGGAAACCAGTTATGAGGTACTACTTTGTTGGTATTATATCTCTACTAAATTGGTGCATGTGATACCAGAACACTCTACTAATTGTTTTAGGGGCTGATCAGAGCTTGGCACTTTTTTCCCTTTGTTGCCGGTTGCCCAAGATTTCTGGGGAAAGGTCTATGCATGCAATGCCTCATACTTTGTTATGAGTTTCTATAGTTATGAACCCCATTGAGGCACTTCTTACGAAATACCAATTTGCTCTGATGTTACATGTTTTGACAGTCATATAAGAAACTATTGCGAAAGTGTGGCTCTCTAATTTTCTCGCTTTAACTGAAGTTAAATCCAGACTTCATTTTCTAATAAGAACCTCTCAGCTAAGCTATTAGACATTATGCATACATTTTGCAAAATCTTGAGAACTCTGAGTCACCTGCTATTAACGGAGTAATTTAGATTGACAGTTTATGGAGCTTTAGGGGTCTTGAAAGCCTTCGATTGTTTAGTGTGAGATCTTGCCTATAAACTTAAGACAGCAACTCTACTTTTCTCTATCCCTCCTTTTCCCGCTGAGCCTACTCTCCACCTTCCTTTCTCTTTTTTCCTCTAAGACCTACTGCTATTTGTTAAATGAGAACTCTGGGTAAAGAAAAAATGTACCAATGCACTGCAAGGGTTAAGTGCTCATTTTGTCTATGGGGCACAAATGAAAAAACTGCTACTTACCTGATGTTTGGTCCCGTGGTAGTCAACACTCACCTCACTCCAGCTATGAAATGTCCCTCGGCATCCTCATGTCTAATGCAAGTCAATGGATCTGCCTTAGACTTGATGACATCAGCGGCCCTTAGACTACCAGAGTCCAGGGGGAGAAGAGGCCTGTGTGGACCAGTATAATATCCTGGAGGGAGCCAGCATGACTAAGGATCAGGGGAGTAATTCAGGTTTATTTGGGCCCCCTAGATAAAATTAGCACTTAACCCTTTGCAGTACAGGGGTAGCCCCTACAATGGTAAGGTTTTTGTTTGCCCAGAGTTCTATTTTGTGGGCTTCAGTTGCTGCAACATATTTTGTATTTTTATTATGCAACATGATCAGTTCACCCATGAGGTCTCTGGATAACTTTTATTCACCACCGTGACTCTTTTTCTTTGATCGTTACTTTCAAAAAAGGTTTCTTCAATAAAAATATTCAATGACAAAGGACTTTTGGAATGCAATAATGGTGCAGGATGGGAAGATAGGAAGGAGTTAATACATAAAGTAGATTACCAACTTTGTGAATTCATTGTGGATTCCGATGTCTACAGTGCATTATAATCCTGTACTTTGTAGGGTTTAGCAACGTTATACATTTATTATTTGTTCTTTTTTTTACCATTCCCTACTCTATCCAAAATGTAAAAAATGGCATCAGATATTCTTTAAAATTAGTATTCAATAATCTTCTGTTCCTTTTTTTTTCAGGCCATTATGGCTACAAACAAATAAAAGAACAACAGTCCATACAGCAAATCAAATGTCTCAATGTATGATTCAGTATGCATACGCCTGTTCTGTAAATGCCATTAATAAAGTGTATTTACACCCAACAATAATTATGTGCTATATTGCGACTTAAAGTCCTTATCAAGACCATTGATGAAGATGGACGGTACTCCCTTGATATGTTGACATTAAAATGCTCATGGTTTGACCTATCTCTGTTGCAAGACCCGTGAGTGCCTCTCTACCTACTCTGTCTATCTATCTATCTATCTATCTATCTATCTATCTATCTATCTATCTATCGAGATATATATACAGGGCTTGAAAAATCCACTCATCCGCTCGTCTGTGACGAGAGGACTGTGAAGCCCAAGACGCTCTAGAGACGCTCGATCGCTTGTATTAGCAGCTGTCACTGCCGTTGCCGGTCCCAAGATCCGCTGTGCCCGATGCCGCCGGGACCAGCACGGCTCTGTGACAGGAGATCAAAGGGAGTTCAGTATACAAACTCCCTTTGGTCTCCTCTCAGTTCTCGAATGCAGGAAGTGATGTAGATTACATCACTTCCTGCATTCACTCTCACTCTCCAGCTACAGAAGCTGATGAAGCCGATCTCTGCTTCATCAGCTTCTCTGGGGGTCCCTAGGTGACATTAGGGGTCTTGGAGACCCCTGATGTCTCCATAAAGAGGACCTGTCATGTAAATTGGCTATTACATAGGGGGCTTCTTAGCCCCCCATGTAATAGCAATAAAGCTGTGTGTAAAAAAAAAAAAAAAAGTAATACTAAAATTAAAGAATCATAAAAAAAATAAAGCATAAAAAAATTAAAAAAGAAAACCACTTCCTGCCCATCCCTAATCTCAAAAACCTAAACCCTAAAGAAAATCTTTCCTCAATAACGAAAGTTTGGACATGTAGCAGTACACACAATAAAGTAACTAGCTTCTGTTGAGTTGGTGTCTGAGTTAATGTTAAAATATAATAATAAAGTAAGTGTGGGTCTGACCATTTTGAACAATTTCCTGCAGTGCTTAGGGCTCCTAAGCAAGGCTATAGTCCGGTCATGCTGAATTTTTTACTGACTGGTGAGACACCATCACATTTTTCAAGCCCTGTATATATATATATAT
>NW_017307032.1:270909-280714 GCF_000935625.1 Nanorana parkeri
CTGTGCCCACATAAATATATTTATTGGTCAACTAATATATGTATTTAGTGTGTTTCAATACAGAACCAACAACTGCCCCTTCCACTGGACCACTTGCCTTGAGTGCACCTGGAGGTTTTAGCTCTTCTCTGAGTGTGGTGCCCATCATTGGACTAAAGTTTTGGACACATGACAGCTTTGACAATGTATTATTACCCTGTCCTCACAAATTTGTCATAGCATATCCACCTGAAGGACAGGACAGTGATTGACAGTTGTTCATCTCTAAAGGTCCGGTGTCCTCCTGCGAGTTCCACGGCGTAGTCAGGTTCCTATGACTGATTGGCAGGATGAATGGAAGCTGCTTCTATACAAATGATCTAGTCTTCCTGACCTGTTGTACTAAATGGAGGCCATGGACGGTGTATGTAAATACTATCAGGTTACATGTCTATATTTATTTCACTGGATGCACTTTGTGTGTACAAGGTCTGTGATGTGGACTCTGTTTACACTGAGCAGAATAAACACAGCCGTGATTCACAGCGTGTTCATGTTTTTTCCTGTTAACGTACAAGTTTATAAATACTCTTATACACAATATATACATTCTGACTATTGTGGTTCTTTACTTTTGAATGTATGAAGGGAAGGCGCAAATGTTTACTATGGTGTTTGTGTTGATTTCTAGAGGAGATGCTCCAAGCTGTATGGATTCTGAGCGGCGGCAGATTAAATTACTTTTCCTTCTATGTATTTATAAAACAGAAGAACATTATATGAATTTCTGATGCTCAACTCCTCAGGGCTCCCAACAGTTCCAGATCTCTTCCATATTCTAAGACAGGTTAGTAGTTCATAATGTTTTGCCCATACCTAGTATAAGGAAAACATTCTCTGTTGGCCGCCATTCACACTTGTGTAGTGTGTGAACACATGCAAAATCCCGTGATTTTGTGTGCATTCATGAAACACAACTCTCACGCTTGGGGTGCCAAGGGGTTAATGGTAGCCCAACTCACCAAGCACAACAAATGTTTTTCACATGCAAAGTTGAACAACAGCTGTACAAAAATTAGCTTCATTGTTGCCTTTGTCGTACATAGTGCAACCCATTAAGGTGAATGGACTGCCCTATGCATGTCATACTGAGCCTGATGAAGGGGCCCTGTGCAGCCCGAAAGATTGCTATCCTTGTGACAAAATGTTCATATGTTAATAAATACTTTTTTTGGACATACTTCTTCGGTGTGCTGGTGACATCCGGTATTTTCCTTGTTCTGAGTGGCGCCATCCCCAGCCATTTCAGCACCCAGTCTTGAGGTATACCGGTCAGGAGTGCGGTGGGATATTCACTGAACTTGTTGGTGGGCACAGCCTGCCATGCACCCCCGGTGAGAAGCAATCCCTTCCCTGAAACAAAGGTAACCATCATTATCTTGGATGTCATATTGAGCCTGAGGAAGGGACCCTGTGTGGCCCCTGAAATGTCGCTATCCTTTTGACAAAATATTCATACGTCAATAAATACTTTTTTGTACATTCTTCTTCGGTGTGTTGGTGACATCTGGTATTTTCATTGCCCTATGCATGACTCGCAAAAAAAAAAATGTGCAATAGCGTGCATAAACGCAATGCTCTGTCATGATTTGCAAGTGTGAATGGGGGCTTGGGACTTGTTCACATGGGCAATAAAAGAGGGAGACCATATTAACCCAAACCCAATACTAAAATGTATTATATTGTAGCTTACCAGTCCTTGACTGTGGGGCCTGCATTAGTTTTCTTATTCAGGTCTTTTTCCTTTTATTTTTGTTATCCTGCCAATAACACACTTCCTGCCCTAGGGTCACAATGCTCACTCACCATATTGTCTCTATGGAGGAGCAATGTTGTCATGACAAGCATGAAAACTCCTTGCAGATAATGACCTGAGTGGGATTTGAACCAGGGATCTCCAGTGCTGCTAACCACTAAGCCACTGTGCTGCCCATATTCACTTGCTTACTCACTACTGTCCACATTGGATGCAAATGTACCACTCCACATTGGATGATTTTGGCCTCAAATCCTTGTTTGCATATCCCGGCATTCAATCGTTACACCCTATTACAAATGTATGAATAGTGGGACAGATATTAGCAGGTGGCTGGTAAATGTGGAATATCTAGGAGTGGCCTGTGTTTTATAAATATGACACATATTATACACATGTACATAGATACAGATACATGCTGTATGCGGATATAATAAGCATGATGACATTTTTAACATAGCCTTTGTATGATCATCCCAAGTCTTGCCCGGCTGGTGGTCATAATACAGAAGACATGGAGGCTGCCATTGCAAAAAAAATCTCATTCTGCAGATGCTAGTTGCCTGGCTGTCATTCTAACCATCTGGATTCAGTACTTTGAGTCAATGACCCAGTACAAGATAAGGACTTCTTTAAAGTGAATCTGTCAGAAGAGAGAACAGCTAATTATATAGTTGAAATACATATTTGTGAGGTATCTTACCAGCCCAAAAATTGTAACTCTGCCCGGTCAGATTTATGATCCAGGAACTCTTGCTGATCAGGCCGGCCAGCAGAATGAAGCCCCTGAATTCTCCTTTTTACTAGCTTCCTCATTGACTCCAAATAATTTCCCCAAAATGGCAACATTTCATTAAAATCTCCCAAATTTTTGCCAACATTTTGGGGAAATTAAAACTCTCAATTTTACTCCATATCTGTGCCCATGACCAATAAACAGACCGATTGGGAATCTGTACATGAGCTTCACTAATCAAAATACGGAAAAACAATTATAAATATCAGAACATCATGTACAATCTTCTAGGTAACTGTTGCCACAGAAATGTGCGCTGTGTTTACGTGTCAATGCAACATTTTTTAATTTTACGGCATGTGCCTTTCATATCGTTCTCTTAATCCAGAACGATAATGAAATGAGATACCAGATGTATTAAAAGAGATCTGTGCGCTATCAAAGCAGCCAGTGATATCTCATTTATCGACTGTCAGGAAACAAAAACTACATTCAGAGAGCTGATGGGAGAACAATGGCTGCTAGTTAGTGATATACATTGTATGGGTTGTGTTTCCTGAATGGACAATGAGGATGAGAGGCTCAGCAATGGCTCATTCACTTCATGTCCATGTCCAATTCTCTAACGAGAGGCCACTGTTTGTTTAAGTAAGTGATACTCCGCGCTCATGTTAACTTGTTTGATTAGCAACTGCTATTTCATAAATCAAGCTTGAAGTGGTTGCCGGAAAAAGGTAAATCCGGCAGTGACACCATTTGTATGGTCCTCCTATCACAGCGTATGCCATATAAACACCAATCTAAACATGTTCTATCCATGTAGAATGCAACACTGCACATGATCTATCTATCTATCTATCTATCTATCTATCTATCTATCTATCTATCTATCTATCTATCTATCTATCTATCTATCTAAACATCTATCTATCTATCTATCTATCTATCTATCTATCTATCTATCTATCTATCTATCTATCTAAACATCTATCTATATCTCTTCTTATCTATGTACTATCTGTCTATCAATCTATCTATCTATCTATCTATCTATCTATCTATCTATCTATCTATCTATCTATCTATCTATCATCTATCTATATCTCTTCCTATCTATGTATTATCTGTCTCTCAATCTATCTATCTATCTATCTATCTATCTATCTATCTATCTATCTATCTATCTATCTATCTATCTATTTTTCTAAGCTGCAGTCACTGTTCTAGTTTTCTGACACTTGCAGGCGCTGGTTGTCAGAACACAATAGCCCGGCAGGGGCTGAACAAGAAAAAACATCATGTGTATGGCTAGCTATACTCTGACCCTCCACGTCACTGCTATGTCCTGTAGTTAAAGGACGGTACTCCTGCTTGGCCGGGTGAATCTGACACTCCTGGAAGTGTTGAATGCCAAAGAGAACAATGGAGTTTGCAGTGATGGAACATAAGGAAGGTAAGAGACAAAGGCTGCTGGAGAGGTGAGTATACTACCTTTCATCTTGCATGGATCTGGCAGTTGACTTATTTACGGACCTGACAGGGTCTCTTTAAAGGTATATTCCATTTAAAGTTGACCTAGTATCAGATATATTTTCCCATGATAAGTTGATAAGCTGGACTGATATGTTTGCTCAAAGATGGCACAATCATGTAAATCTGGGTGCCTGCGCAGTTCTTGCGCAGTAAGTGGAGGTCTATTAGCTACCCTGTTAAAAAAATTTACATGCATGTCCCTGATTTATGTTAAGAGAGATCCTTATGTTACTGTACATTAGTGATTTGATATATTTTGCTCAAAGGCCAAATTTACAAAGCTATGTGTGGGGATATCCACAGCAGAATAGGTGCAGTATGTGTTGAGTCAATGTTAGCTACCATATGATATACTGTATGTATATAAATATTGCCCTCTAGTGGTGAAAAGTAGTGTTGCAGCATTCAAATGTGCCTTTGACCAGGTCTAACTTGTGCACCTGTTTAAATATAAAACAAACAATGCAGAGATAACCCTGATAACAAAGTGTGCGTCCAAGCAGAAGTACACCATTCAAAATCAAATATAAGAACCAAAAAGGACAATTCCTTTCATAAATAACTTGCAGTCCGAACAGTGCTGGATGGGTGCCTGATTTTCACCAGTCTTTGTAAATATTCCCCAGAGTATCTCATCCTTGTTTCAGATTTACTTGCTGATACTTCTAGAGCATGTGTTTTTATCAATGTCTAACAAATAGAACAGCTTCATATTATAACTTGTTTGCTGAATTCCCTCCAGAACATTGTCAGCAAGTGTTGGGGCTTTATTCCCCGAGCCAAGTAATCAACAACTGTTTACAGATTAAAAATAAACAACAGATGATCAATTATCTGTTCTTATTATCTGAGCATACTTCTTTAATATTGCAGATGGCTACTGGTGCTCGAAATCAAAGGAAAGCTAAAATAAATGTGATCTTGTACAAGAGAAAACATGATTATTTAACATGTAATATGTTGAATATCAGTTCAGAAATTGCTTCCAGACAACTTGGCTTAGTTATGCAGCAGGCCATTAGATATATAGGGAGTATGAGCTGGACCAAAGAAGGGGAAGAAGAGAAGAAGCAGGGTTAAAGAATGGACAATGGAGGAAGAGTGGAACTATATGGGTGCAGATTAAAAACAGGACTATAGGAGGGGAAGACTAAATAGTCTCTCATGAGAAGACAGCAGGAGAACCCCTCCCAGAATATCACAGGCCTGTGGGGTATTTAGATTAGAACATTAAAGTGAACCAGTCAACAGGCTATGGAAGTATTTACATATTATTAACAGCAGCAGTAAATTAGTTTTAAAACAAGCCCTCGCTGTCCTCTGTAGCTGCAGGCACTGTGGATCAATTGATCTTCAACGATCACAGCAGAAGCACTAAAGTCACTTTAAAAATTTCCTCAGTAGTTTAGCTCACCTTTCAGTGCAGTAGACCCATAGCAGGCACAGCAAAAACACAGGCGTATATGAGCTACATGGGTGAACAGCAGGACTAGGATATTAGGTCTAGAAGAGGTACAGCAGACCCATAGAAGAATACAGGAGAACAGCAGGACCATATCAGGTCTAGAAGAGGTACAGCAGACCCTCAGAGGACTACAGGAGAACAGAAGGACCATATTAGGTACAGAAGAGGTACAACAGACACACAGAGGAATACAGGAGAACAGAAGGACTATATCAGGTCCAGAAGAGGTACAGCAGACCCACAGAAGAGTACAGGTGAACAGAAGGACCATGTCCGGTCCAAATGAGGTACAGCAGATCCACACAGGAGTACAGGTGAAAAGCAGGACCATGTCACATCCCATAGAGGTATACATGAGAACAGCAGGACAACATCAGGTCCAGAAGAGGTACAGCAGACCCATAGAGGAGTACAGGGGAATACAAAGAGGACAAGGAGTCAATTGTACAGCTGGGTGTTATTGGATAATGGTGTAGGTGGCCACATTTGTCCCAAATAACATTGTCAACTCTCCATTTGAAAGGAAAGTCTTGTGACTGACTTTAGCAATTCAGAGATGCTTACATACTTTTAAGACTGTTTTATTTTTATTTTAAAGGAAAGAAGCAGACAGTCCATAAAATGGTCAGTTCAGGACTGGGCAATGTGTTGTGCTAAAAAGTGTCTTTAGGTCCTTTCGCCTAGCTTGGGGGATGATTCAGGTGCTGTGTTTGAGGAAGGTAGATTGTGTTAGATAAGTGTGTTAGACACACTGAATACATAACAGGAGCAATTAGAGAATAAATTACCATGTCTAATGCAATATGTAAATGTGTGGCTGTACACCTGTCAGCTGTGCCCCTCCAGGCAGACAAGACAGAAGCGCTGAAACTCTCATCATATATCCAAATAACATTTCTAATATTCAAGACCTAACTTATGAAATTCTAATGGTGAAACAGAGCTTCCAAACAGCAATCTACACTGATTTCATTTCCTTCTGCCATCAAAAAGAAGAGAGAACAGTTAAATAGAATCTAAGGTCCAAGGATATCAAGCAGAAACACAATGACTATCTATCTATCTATCTATCTATCTATCTATCTATCTATCTATCTATCTATCTATCTATCTATCTATCTATCTATCTATCTATCTATCTATCTAATTTCAGTTAAATTGTGCAGAGAATTTTGCTTTCACTTTTACAAATTATTCAGCAATCCAGTTCCGTACATCAACCAGTTGGTCCCCATTCCCACAAGGGTTTCGAATACCCTTCGTTAAAGTGTAACTCAAAATTCAACTAAAAAAACTGAACTAAAAAAAAATAAGCTTTGTTATCTTATAGGGAATATTTGGAAATGTAATATTGCCTAAGCAATATGTTGAAAAATGTACCTTATGCCTCTAATTCCTTCTGAAAAATAGCAATGCATTACAGCACTGCTCACTGTTCTCCTTGCTGGAGGCTCTGACATGAGGAAGCAAAACCCTGCATCTAGCAAGATGGCCACCTCCACACACAGACACAGTGCAAACAGTGGTGGCACCAGGGTGGCTGTCACCAGGGTCCGGCCGACACGCATGCATTATGATGTCTGTGGTGTGCCATCCTCACGCATGCGCAGTGATGTTCTTCACTGCCAGCGGCCATTTTGGTGATGGACACCAGCAAAGAGAAGAGGGGATATTAACTCAGTGGGGTCAGGTATCCCCCTCTCTCTTGTGCTGCTGTTGGGCTCTCGGTCCATGACCGAGTGCCCGACTTTTAAGAGGGGGTGAAACCAAAATGACTGTCAAAAGATGCAAAAGAAAACTGTTCTTGTTTTACAATTTATAAACTAGGGATTGTCAAAGAGAATCTGACCTCTAGCTGTGCCCAAAAAAGGCAAGCGGAGGGCAATGGACTAGATATCAGTATTGCATGGGGTCTACCTGCAGCTGATCTTTTCCCCCATTACTGAGTTACCATGTTTGTTCTGCACACACAAGGGTGATGTGGCCCGCATTGGGTGACACCATCAGATGGGGTGACACCGAAATGACTGTCAGTCATTTTGGTGTCATTGATGACTAGTCTGTTGCCCTCCGCTTGCCTTTTTTGGGGTGCAGCTAGAGGTCAGTTCCTCCTTGAGAATCCCTAATTAAATACATTGTAAAATAGGAAGAGTTTCTTTTGCATTCATTCTTTAAAGGTTCTTTAAAAATGTGATTTATTGGTACATGTGAACATTGCCTCCACTACCTGGGAGAAAAGATGTACGAGCCTGGTAGGGAGTAGGGTTACATGAGTCCCTAGACAGTTTGTTTGGTGATTTAGAAATCTGACGATTGAGCAGATCTGTGACAATGTGTTTCCCGGTGCCCACCATCATTTTCTCTCTATATTTTTATAAATTGTTGCTGCATTTTTAAAATAGTTCCCTTGTAATGCCGGTTCCTGCCCTGTGCCGTTAAGCATTCTAGCATGCCCTATAGACTGTTCTCACAAGCGTTGGGTTACATTGATTTATGTGGCTCAATCCTATTGAGTCCATTTTACTTGTGTCTTTGTTCCTGAAATGGAAATCCTTCTCTGAGCTTTATTCATTGATGACAAATAACTGAATATATTCCTGTGCTTACAGGGGCTCAGGAGGTCCACGGTCCACATCACTCTCTTATAAATTGATTAGTAAGGCTTGGAATAAGATCTTTAAAAGTGCATTAAATTCTTAAATGGATTTGACAGACTTGAACCATGTTTAGTTTATACAAGTCTCCGTAAAGGATTCTGGGTTTCTGGAAAAATATTGTTTGGGTTTTTTTTTTTAAATCTCTCTTCAGCTGTTTTTTATATGTTAAAGCCCAAGTTTACTTTATGAGGTTTTTTTTAAAATTACATTTCCCACCAATTCTAAAAATAAAAAATACAACTTTCACTACAATATTCACCACCTCTCCAGCATTCTTCCCCGCAGACTCACCCACTCTCTCATCTATAGTCAGCCCACTTCCTGGAGTGCAGGGAGGGGGCATGAGCTTGGTGCCCTGCACTGTATTGATGCAGACAATGATGCTGATGTCATTACATGTATTAATGAGGATCATCAGAATATATGTATATTAGTCAGAATTCTAATATACACTGAGTGGGCAGATTATTATGACCACCTGACGTTTGTAGGCAAATTTGCTATAATTAGCTATCATTTTGCACTGAAGTGATTTTTTTCTGAAGATACGGGTAAACAACGAGATTTAACAGCCTTTGAACATGGGATGATTGTTGGCGCTCGGAGCAGTGGAGCGAGTATCTGCAAAACAGCAGAATTTGTTAAATGTTCAAGAGCAGCTGTTGTTGAAGTGTTTAAAGACTGGACTGTCAGCCGAAAATCTGGGTCTGAACGTGCGAATTGTGGCCGTCAGCGACTAGTCAATGTTAGGGCAGAACGGAGAGTGGCAAGACTGGGACAAGACAACAGAAGGGCAACAGTGCCGTGTCAGATTCCTTGCATCATCTTTCAACATCTTGTGGAGTCACGAGGCGGCCCAACGTAGTCATCTCGTGGAGTCATCTCGTGGCCCAACGAAGTACTGATGGGGTGGTCATAATAATCTGGCCACTCAGTGTATATATATATTAATGAGGATCACCCAGTGTTGGTGAGGACTTAAAGAGGAAGAGGACTCTGCTCATGACAGATTTTTTTAAATATATATATAGATATATTTATTAGGGCTGTGCAAATTAACAATTAATTTCTCGATGAATTGTTAATCTTAATAACAAATTAACAGGAAATGCTGCACACATTTAATAGAGTTGTCTTAAATAAATAAAGGAAGATGCCAATAAGGCATAAAATATTTTGTGTTCTGTGGGGTTTAGCACTAAAGGGAATCTCTCACCGGTGAAATGTCATGCAGCAGTTGACTGATTAAAGAAACATGTTTTCTCAGATTCTGCCATTTTTCATTTGAGTAAAATATAAAACATATGACACTCTAATTGCAAAAATTGCTAATTTGCTTGATAACTGTCCTTTTATATTTCATTAACAATTACCATAGTTTTTTTTCCATAAAATAAAATGTTCACCTTTTTTTCTATCCTTTTCTGCATGTAGGTGCTGCTGATCTCCACCAGACTCTTTCAGTCACTTTCTGTCTCTCTCTATAGACTGCAGAACCTTCCCACTATTGTATGGATATGAGGAGGGGGGTGTTCTGAATTGCTTTCCTACACTGACTCACTGGCGGAACTACCAGGGTCGCAGCGGTCGCAATTGCGAGCGGGCCCTGGCGTTCCGCC
>NW_017307032.1:280747-374888 GCF_000935625.1 Nanorana parkeri
CACTGACTATAGTGCTCCTCCATATATACAGTACAGTGAGTGAGTGTGTGAGTGAGTGTTGTCACACTAGGACAGGGAGTGTGTTACTGGCAGGATCACTGGGTGAAAATGAAAGAAGAAAAGAAAGCTAATGCAGCCACCACATATAAGGACTGGTAAGCCACAATATATTATTTTTTGTTCTTTGGTTTAGATATACTTTATTTTTCTAATGGTATAAAAAATTCCTTAAAGTAGAATTTTACAGCCACTGACGTGTTTAAAATGTATGTAATAGACCCCAACAGAAACCCAATAATAAATGTATTGCAGCTAACCTGAGCACATAAATACCAGTACAGTGGCACATTTAATCAATGCTTTAAGGTCTTACCCTACATTGTGAATGGAATGTTAAAGTGATATTTCACAAAGAACTTTGTTTATTTGTGGTTCCCCTATCCTGCCTCAAATCTGTCTTCTTGTTTATGTGCCCTGCACACCTTTCACTCCCACAAACAAAATTCCTGTGTGCAACAAGCTCTGTCTGGTCATCCGGCACTGGTACATTCGGGTCTGGACAGTTTGATCATTTGACATCTTTTCCATGGAATTCCCGAATACAATCGCCATTGGGTCATCTCATCTTTAATATATCCAGTATTTTGTTAATATTGTTTTTAATGTGTTGTCCTTGAGGGTCCCTGACCTTGTACGATCCTGATTTGGTAAAACATGTAAAGTGCAACATTGATTAATATTATGAAAATAATTTTTTTTTCTTTTTATTTAACTGGAGAAAACAAAATAGGTAATTTTATCTTTCTTACCTCCGTAATTTTGTTTTATTATTATTTTTATGTGTTGTTTTTTCGATAGCAGATCCCTGACCTTGTAAAACATGGAAAATGAACACATAGAAATATGTCAGAATAATTTAACAAATTTTATTTTTCTATTTAATATTTTAATTTAAAAGGGGAAAATAAAAATAGGCCTTTTCATCTGTCATATATACATCATTTTGGTAATAATGGCTTTCTTTGTTGTTTTTAAAGGAAAAGGTCCCCGACCTTGTAAAACAGAAAGTGCATCACTATACAAATATAATCAGAATAATCTAACATTTTTCTTTTTCTATTTATTATTTTTATTTAACAGAAGAAAACAAAATTGATCATCTCATCTGTCATATATCCATCATTTTGATATTAATGACTTTTTTTGTTGTTTTTGAGGTAAAAGGCCCCTGACCTGAAACATGGAGAGTGCAACACTTATAAATATAATTAGAATCATTTTAAAACTTTTCTTTTTCTATTTGTATTTAAAGGTGAAAACAAAATATAGGAGAGTGCAGTTGTTATTTTTTGTACAGCTGACACATATACTGGAACAACAAGATTACGTTATGCCGAAGAAAAATTGGTTGGTGGCAAAGAAAGGGGAATGGGCAAGGGTGGGAGCAAGAAGAGAAAAAGAAAAATATTATCATCTGAATCTTACAAAAAGGAAACCACTGCAATAGTTGATGTCATCCCTGGAGATGTTCTTCCTAGTTGGATCTTATATTTTGGTATATATTGTTGTTTTTAAAATGTAACAATTCCAATCAATGGTCATAAACAGATTTAGCTAAGGAGGTCAACTTTTTTTTAAATTGGATTCAAAGTTATTTATGCTGCCCGGCCAAAACAAATTCACCACCTGGATTTCAGGCAGTGTTATGATCTGTAGTTGCTTCAGTTGGTCAGGTCTAGAGTTCAGCAATATTATGTCCCCACAAAATGCGGTCAGCTGCCTACCTGAATATTGTTTCTGCCCTGATGGCACATTGGACATCTTCCAAAATGACATTGCCAAGATTCATCGGGCTCAGATTGTGAAAGAGTGGTTCAGGGAGCATGAGACATCATTGTCACACATGGATTGGCCACCACAGAGTCCAGACCTTTACCCCATTGAGAATCTTTGGAATGTGCTGGAGAAAACTTTATACAGTGGTCCAACTTTCCCATCACTACAAGATCTTGGTGAAAAATGAACACAACTCTGGACGGAAATAGATGTTGTCATATTGCATAAGCTTACGGAATAGATGCTACGGCAAATGCATGCTGTAATAAGAGCCGGCCCAACGACAACTGTGACTTTTTGTTTGGCCAGGCGGTGTATTTTATTCAACTAGCACATAAAATAGGTGCTGAACTTTGATTCCGCTGTCTAGGAATAGCTAATTTTTTAGCTGCAATGAGGAAGGTGACAAAACTGTATTTCTTAAATTGATAGAGTATTGTTCCATGTTAGCTACAATGGATTACTGCAGAAAGTGATGCTCTTTACTGGCATGTACAGAACCTGACAAATGGATCTATGGAATATTGCAAGCTTGGATCTTTAATAAAGGGTATCACCTAAACACCAAATATTCTGCATTTAACTTATTAACAGCCAAGTTTAGAAGAACAGATTTTGGCAACAATTGTTAATTTTTATAATTACTTACAAATTTAACATATGCATTTGACTAAGGGCTAGTTCACACCAGCCACAGTGCGTTCCGGCCCGATTCTGGCCGGAACGCACTGGATCGAACTGCGCCTGGCTCACTTTGTTGTGGGGCGGGAGGGGGCGTGGAGGTACATTGAATTGAATGGCACTGCAGCCATGCCCTCCAGCAATCGGTGTGGCACTTCAATGCCTGCGTTCCAGTCCGGTCAGAAAAAATAGTCCTTGCAGCATTTTCTTTTGATCGGACCACATGCTTTGATGTGCCTTGTGTGGCCGATTACATTGAGGCCGGAGGGCGTGACTGCGGTGCCATTCACTTCAATGCACTGCCCCTCCCGGCCCACAACAAAGTGAGCTGGCTGCAATGAGATCCAGTGCGTTCTGGCCCGAATCGGGCCGGAACACACTGTGGCTGGTGTGAACTAGCCCTCAGTCATGAAAAGCAGCATTTTTAAGGTGTTTAACAGAACTGATGAGAGGTGGACACATTTTTGCTTAAAGCTGAACTCCAGGCAAACAGCTAAATACGCAGATGAAATGCATATATGAGAGCTGTTTTACCTGCTAAAGGACTCTCTACTAGCAGGGGAGAAGACTTGCTTTTCTCTGCCTCAGTTAAGTAACATTTATAGGTCTTGTCCCTCCCTAACCTGTTTCTGGACCGTGAGAGGAGAAGCAGAAAACCGATGAACTCATCTCTCTGTCACTCTGCTCTCTCCTTCTGTCAGAATGGTCCTTCAGTGCCACCAGAATATGACGATGGTACGCTCAGCTACACCCTGTGCAGAGATTTCCCAGCTCGTGTGACAACAATCTAAGCACCAGTAGACTAACAGTGATCGCCACTGGGGTCAGTTAGCTCTGCAGATAACCCTTTAGACACCAAACATTAGTTGACACCCCATGATTTTAACGAAAACACGCATCGCTTACAATATCTCCTATAGCAACTCTGGTCTTTAAGAAATGTCTGTGAAACTTGCTGCCACACCAGACAGGAATATAACAGAGTTTAAAATAAGGTAGCTTTCTTCAAAGAAGCAAGAGTTCTTACATTTCTGATGAAAGCATATTGAGAATCAACATCAAGATTAAAAAAAAAATAGTTTTAATGAAAAGAAAAAGGTGCAAAACATTATTTACAGAAAAGATATTAGAAAATAGACAATAGCAATACTAAAATAAACTGGATTAGAAAAGAATGAAAAGAATGGTACCGTATCTACTCGAGTATAAGCCGAGATTTTCAGCCCATTTTTTTGGGTGAAAAGTGCCCCCCTCGGCTTATACTCGAGTCAGCGCCAGCGCGTCTTCTTACTAAAAGTTTGCCTGGTCTTTGGTTCTGGTGCAGAGTCCAAATCACTTCAGAATAAATACAATTTTGACACTTGTGAATGAGTGTTAGCGTTCTGGCTTAATTTCATTGGAGAGCTAGAACTGGCAATTACAGCACAAATCAAAACAAAGGGTCGGTGGGGTGTACTGTGGGGTGTCTAGGTGTTTCATTACATTTTAACCTACACTCCCTCAATGCCAGATTTTCTATATGCATCAATATTTCCAGATTACCATGTTTTACAGTCCGACAGCCAATGTATTATTGCACAGAATGACATCATGATTTGATAAAGACAAAACTCTATATAAACCTCATGCACGTATCATCTAGGAGATGTGATGTGTCCAATCCACCTTCTGGACATTATAGCATAAGCATGTGCAGTGCCTACTTGATTGTTATTTCCTCACACATTAGAATAGACACTGGTTATGAATGTAGTGCTGTCCTATCAGGATCTATGGAATATGAATAGATTTTGGTTCTGGCAGTTACAAAAAACACCAGAACAAGATGTATATTGCTTTAAACAATTGCTGGAATTTTACCACAGCTATAAGTAGCCTCTGGCTTAATTGAGGTTTATGACCCCCTGTCAGGAGCCACCCTAAAACAGGTTATCAGGACCAGTGCTCAGCGCAACAGCTGATTCTGCACGAAAATAACCTAAAACATCAAGGAGCAGCATCCATTGTAAGTGATTTAAAATAGCTTAAAATCCTTTTGACTTTAACATCACTTGAATTAAAATAATATGTATAGATTAATTGATAATAATAATAATAATAATAATTTGGCCCTTCTTTGGACAGTTCTTTCTCTAGTGCTGGCAGTCGGACTGGAAACACATCATACACTCTATATCTATTAGTATCAATGTATTGTAAATTGCATTGATTTTCCACATCTTTTATCTTGTACAGGATGGTTTGCATGGGTCGCGCCATAGACTACTCTCTTATGACCTGTATGTGCACTTAGGTTATGTCTTTAGAGAATATGATTTTGACCTTTTACTTAGCTTTTCAAATATCGACTAAAACCACTTCCATTTATGGGAATGGAAATGATAAATTTCCTCTTTGGGTAGCGAGACAAATGATGCTGTAACCTTGACCTCTATAGAACTTGAAGTGATTACAATTGTGTCTTTTTGTAGTGGACGGGCATTTGCACAGCTTTCATTGTACACAATATTATGCAGATTAAAATACATTTGCCACTTGACTATGGGAACAGGTGATGTGGGGGCTGTTCTTGTTTTTTCATTAATAGGAAGGTTTTAGTGTATTTTTAACCAGAGATGTCATGTGCCCAGTAGAACATTTCTTCTTCATCTCTATGTTCCACATGGTTTGTTCCTGAATCTAGCATTGATGTCCTGAGGAGCTGAAAAAAAAGACAACAAAGTTCTTAAAGGGAACCAGAGAGATTGGACAGAACATAATCTTCAGAAAACATTGATATCAGCAGTATTAAAGTGAAACTCTCCAAGCTCACTCCTGTGATATACTACAATCTCAATTCAAATGAGTAAACTGAACATGAGATTGTAGTCCATAACGGGAGTGAGCTTGGAGCGGTGACTACTTTACAATACACACAGGGACCATGGGGAACAAAAGTAGCCACCCTCCAGAAGGAAGGACAGTGCCAGCACCAATTCAGAGATGATTTGAGGATCTACAGCCGTGTGATACACAAATAAGATAGATTTTTGTTAATATTTAAGGTATTTAAATATATTTTTAAGATTTAACTCCGGAGTTTAGTGTCACTTTAACCATTAAATAACAGTAGACACTTCTTTTTCCTCCTTACTTTCCCTTCCCTGCTTTTCTTAGAACTAGAACTGTTATCTCTGGCTTGCATAAATAGGGATGAGCTCAGTTTAATACAGAACTTGGTCCAAACCCATAGAGAGCTTGTCCTGAACATGTGTCACCCAATCAACTGCAGGCAAGGAAATCCCCTCCCTCATAGCTCAGCTTGACATAAGCAACGGGGGAGCAGGATTCTATGACATCATCATTAACCTTATATGACAGTAAATGTATTATTATTTATTTATTTATTTATTACAGGTATTTATATAGCGACGAAAATGTATGCAGCACTTTGCACATTCACGTCACTCCCTGCCTTCAAGAAGCTTACAATCTATGGTAACTATCCCACATACATACATACATACAGGGCCAATTTAGACGGGAGCCAATTAACTTTCCAGCATGTCTTTTTAGTTGTAAATTACAATATACAGTAGCTTTGTGTCAATATAAGGTAAATGACGTCAGCACGGCCCTTGTGTATTCATGCAGCTGCAGGGTGGAGAAATCTCCGGCCTGCAGCTGATTGGATGGAAGTGCCCATGGTACTTCATTGTTCGGAGCAGCTCGGGATCAGACTAGTCCAGACCTATGCTCCATGATCCATATCTGCATACAGATTCAGTTTTGCTGCCAGAGCTGTTTTTGCACACATTAAAATGCACATTTCAGGCACAAAAAATTCCTAAAAGGTTAATTTCACCATTTGGATCATGTTTTATCTTACATGCATATTCAGGGTGTAACAAAAAACATGGTCACACTGCAATGGTGACACTGACAGCAATAAAAACGTGTCAGGCGTTCTAACCCCTCACAACTAACATAAAAAAGTTTGGGCTTTAGAGTCACATTAAGGTAAAAAAGACCAAAGAGGAAATACAGCTAAATAAACCTAACTGAGAGCCTTGTCCCTCATAGAAATGTTCCTCCCGGAGACTGCCATTGTTGAAAATCATCCCTGACTGCAGTGGGGGGATGGGGGGGGGGTGACATTAAGTAATACTTGGTGACATGAGATGGTGCTGTGAAGTATGAACACTTTAAAATGTCAGAAATGTAACAGTCGGGTGACTGCATCTTATTGTCCCTTATTTGTCGATCTCCTGAACTCAGCTGAGAGGTCGTTAATCATTGTGATGACACTAAAAGCGATTGACGCGGCAATACTTTTTATCCTATAGACAGGCCCCCCTTCCTGTTTGATGTTAAATGTGCCCTTTTAGATGTAATTCCTCACCTGTGACAATCCCAACGCTCTCCGAGTGACAGCTCCTCAATGGCTGCTGATGGATTCCGGCAGGAGACACCTCGCTGCAGATGGCCGCCGTTCTTAGCAGCGCCCAGAGCTATATGACTGCAGTACAAATGCACTGCCTTAGTGGCATACCTTATCCCGCCGGGTGACTGTGCCCTCCTCTCTCTGCCGGCGTCCATCACCTAACGAGCAGAATAGCCGAGCCAAATGCTGCTCGGTCGCATTCGGCTATTCACTCACTGCCAATCGGCTTCTATGTGAATAGGGGCAAACGGCAGAGAGTGAGCTGCCGGAGCTTCAGCTCAGCCGATCCAGATGTTAGATCGGCTGAGTCGAAGTCCTTCTGCACTTCAGCTCAGCCAAACATGCAGAGCAAGTTCGGCTGACCAAAGTGCACCCGAAGGCTGCTGATGTGCAGCTGATTTCAGCCGATGTTGTTCGGCTCACTTCACTTCGGCTTGGTTATTCACTCGGCTGCCTTTGGCAGCTTTGTGAATAACCCCCTTAATATACATCGTAAAAAAAACCCCCACCAGTTTTAAAACCTTAAATGTGAAAAAAAATAAAGTTGACCCTAAACATTCTATTTTTCCTTTAATAAGGACTTCTGACAGACCCAAAGAGGTGTAAACAATGAGTGAAATAAAATGTTAGATCATTTAAAATGAACTGTTTGAATACTCAGCTCTGGAAAGGATTGAATTACAAACACACGATTGTGTTACAAAAGAATTTTCTTCATTACACTGGCTTTTACAAATCTCATTCATCTTTTCTTTTTAGACGTTACGATTTTATGTTGAGTGCAAACTGAACATTTGCTGGGATCAGTCCACCAATTGCTCATTTTGCTACAAAGGCAGATGTATAACCTTTTTTTTTTTTTTAAAGTAATATTTATTTAATATTTTCAAATGACTTCACATAAATACATTAACATCTTACAAAGAATTCCTTATTGCATCACTGAAATAACCCATTCTACAACCATACACACCTAATCTTAATAGTTAATCCAAATCTATGAATATAAAACAATACACCTTCCATACCTTTTCAAATGTATTTTTCTTTGTAAATCAGCAATGTAAAAAAGGAATCTGAAGAAATAAAGGAGATTGTGCACTGGCATGTACTGAAAGCTGTTATTTCTCTGACAGCTTCCCGTTCATTGCTTCAGGCAACTGTTCCAGATTTTGCCTGCTGTGGTTTTGATTAAACCCCATCAGTGTGTTTAGAGTAGAGCAGGGATAGCCAAACTTCAACCCTCCAGCTGTGGTGAAACTACAACTCCCATTAGGCACTGCAACACTGACAGCCATAGGCATGATTTCCAGAAGTAGAAGCATGATGGCATTTCTAGTTTCACCACAGCTGGGGGGCTGAAGTTTGGCCATCCTTGGAGTGATGGAGTCATCTCATGTGATGGAGCATGATAACCACGAACAAGCATTCTCATGGAACCCTAGGAAACCTCTGTGGTTTACCCAGGTGCTGTGATTGCCTACCCAGGGCATCTCTTCCCTCTTCCATTGCCCTAAAAAGAGGTTCTACTGTATTTGGGGGGACCCAGAAGATACCATACCATCCAACCTTCTGAAATGCGAAAGAGGGACACCTTGCAGAACAATGTATTTAGGCAATGAACATCCCCCTGCCACGCTCCCACTTATGAGGACCATTAAAAATGTATATGCCAAAAATAATTGGGTAAACCCAGAGTTGTTTTGCCACCAATACATTTCCTTTATAACGGCTTTCTGAAATAGCCAACAAGATAATTCAGAGATAAGATAAAAGTTTTGTGCCGAATAACACTTTTAGTTAAATTGAACCTTTTCATAGATATCTGTACATCAGACAAGGGATGGCCCGAACACACCTGAGTTCGATTCAAGTTCGAACTTTAGAGCATGGAAAAAGTTGAACTCAAACTTCAAACTCAATGAAGGTCTATGGGACCCGACTTCTGAAAATCAAATGTCCCCATTTTGAAGGCTTGTATGCAAGTTAATGGCCATAAAAGGTGTATGGGGATCCAGGTACTGCCCTGGGGGACATGTATCAATTAAAAAAACACTTAAAAAAAAATAAGGTTTTTAAAGGAGCAGTGATTTTAACATTGTTTAAAGTGAAACAATACACATAAAATTCCTTTAAATATGGTGCCTTGGGGGTCCCGTTAAACTGCCTGAAAAGTGGTGCATCTGTACGATGTATAGAACGTGCTGCAGCAAAAAAGTGAAATTTATAAAGAAAAAAATGACATTTATAAAGAAAAAAAGAAAAATAAAGCGTGCGGTTCCCCTCCCAAACAATACCAGACCCTTTAGGTCTGGTAGGAATGTTAGGAGGGACCACATTTAAATAAAAAGAAAAAAAAAGTGTGGGGCTCCCCCAAAAATGTCATACCAGATCCTTAAGGTCTGGTAGGAATTTTAGGAGGGACCCCATTTAAAAAAAACATTAGGTCCCCCTAAGATTCCTAACCAGACCCTTGATCCAAGCACAGGCCTGGCAAGGTAGGAAAGGGGGGGATGAGGGCAGAAGGGGCTTATTCACATCAGGGGATCCCTTTAATAGAGGGGCACCCAAATGCGGCCCCCCTTGTGAATGAGTAAGGGGTACCCCTACCCATTCACTTAAGGGTTAAAATAAATTGTAAATTAAAATACCAGACTCTTGAAAAGATCCTTTAATTGAAAACAAAAAACCAAAAGACAAGTTTTGACTAGTCTTTTATTTAAAAAAATAAAAATAAAATGGATCCACCGATGTAATCTAGCGTCAATCACGACGTCCAGCGTTGTCCACGCCGATGACGACTTGATGAAATGAAAAAAATAAAAAAATAAATAGAAATCATAAAAAGAAAACCAAACTCCTGCTGCAGAATAGCATTCTGAAAGATGCTGGCAAAATATAAACACTTGGGCGGTGTTAGCGGTGACAGCTAGCTAGCTCCGCCCAACTGTTTACATTTGTCTGGCAACTGACAGGACTTAGCTGTGTGAGCCATGATTGGGCAAAATCATCATTTTTTTAAAAAGATGCTTTTTATTGATGTTTTCAGATGTTATACACATATACACAACAAAAGAAATAGGAAAAATAAACCAACCATATCCAGACATTGGGCTAACAGCCCAGAATAATTTCACGCAGATGTCATGTAACATACATATTAGGTTTACAACTCCAGAACAGAGAATATAAGTTACTGGGTAAATATTTACTCAGTACCCCAGTATTGGTAGGCATAGTAAGGGTTTGCGAAGCGTTTCAGGGAGTGCGAAGGATGTCAGAAGCTCCAGTAGAACAGTACAAAGGCATCATGGCACACTCACAAACCAGCATGCAAAACAACTTGTCTCACCACTAAGGATAATAACAGAGGTTTGGATACATGTCTTCTAGCTCCAGTAGGACACAGAGCAGTGAGGTCATTTAAACAAAGCTAACATTCGTATTAGCCGAAGAGAGCCTGGGGGCCCCAAATGCGAGTGAAGCGGATCGGGTTGTCCCATTGCTCATATGTAAGTTTGTAGAGGGGCAATGCCTGATCAACCAACCTTTTCCAGTCACCCAGGGAGGGGGCCTTAGTGGTACCCCACACTAGGAGAATAGTCTTTTTGGCATAAAATAAAAGCAGGCGGAGTAATGTCTGAGCATCCGAGGGCAACGGTAACTCATCAAACAGACCCAAGAGGCAGAATGCAGGGTTACATATGTTGGGAAAACCAAGGTTAGCTTCCATGAAGGAAGTAACCTCGGACCAAAAGGTCAGTATGCGTGACATATCCAAAAGGAATGTAGGAAATCAGCCTCATGACCACAGCGCTTGAAGCAACCTCGGTTGGATCGAAGGCCTATTTTACACAATAGAGAAGTAGTGTAGTATACTTGATGGAAAAACGTCATCTGCAAAAGTCTATCTCTAGAAGCTATCACTGAGGACATGAATCTGTCACCAAAGTCACTCCAATCGTCCTTCGCCAGGTCTGGGAGAAGTGACCTCCACTTCTGTCTACTGCTGTCAAATCTACGGGCAAAGTCATCATTACTTTGCCCAATCATGGCTCTCACAATGCACTGTGCTGTGATTGGGTAAAGTCTTGCACCTGGTCAGGTGCATTGCTTTACCAAATCAGGGCTTCATAAGGCACTGTGCGGTGCACAGGGCCTTGTGGGGCGTCGGCTGCCCAGCGCCCTGATGTGTTCGCTGCACCTATCCCTACATCAGACCAAAAAGAGGAACAACTGAGGAGAACAAAAGAGGGACAGAGGGATTTGGTTCCAAATGAAGGACAGCTGGGAGGTATGAAGACACCACGAGATGGTCAGAACATGAACGCACATTTTTCTAATGTCTATGGCCGGTCTAGGATACCAGAGACGTTTTAAAAATAATTGTGTATTCTGTTACCGCTGAGCAAAATGACAAATAGCTACAAGGTAAAAAAAAAGGCTGACATCAGTAGATACAAATGATTCATGGAGCAACGATAACACAGTTATTATACAGCAGATTATCGGGATCCTGCTAACATCTATCCGCTGCCCATCATTTCTAGACAGGAGGATGTCACAGATGCTTTATTACATCGTCAGTGCTGACAGCAGAGATGAGACCATTTACATTAATGGGAAGCTGCAGGAAGCATTATACGGGCTCACAATGTAAGTGTTGTCAGTACAGAAGTTTTCAGACATTTAACCCCTTCCTTAGATCATACACCTTGTTAAGCATTGTGGCTGAGGAACCTTTGTAATTTTCTCTGTAACATATTTTAGATCCATTTTTGTTAAACTGGCTCTGTTGTTCATGTATATGGAAACCCTAACCATAAACTTCTCTGAATTGCCCCCTTTAGGTCTGTTAAATATACTGCTGAGTTAGTTTTCTCGTTCAATATGCGGCAACAGATACTTGTTCTTCCTGCCAGAAATCTTGGGGCTACCTCTGCACTGCAAGGGTTAATAGCTCATTTTGGTCTAGGGGGGGAAATAGTTCTACTTACCCGATCCTCCAAAGCCAGCCGGCTGTGACAGCGCTCTCTCCAGCCTGTATCCTCCTCTGCTGCAGTGATGGGAAGTCCCTCGGCGTCCTCACGTCCTGTACACTGTGTATACAATGTGGTGACTCAGGACCTTAGACTGCTGCAGCGGAGGGGAAGAGAGGCTACAGGACTGGTCTAAGAGCAAGATTAGGTGACTATAACTTTTTTATTTTCCTCCCTAGACCAAAATGAGCAGTTAACTCTTGCAATGGGGGCGTACTCCCACGTTAATAAAAAGATTGCCCGGAGTTCTGCTTTAACCCTTTCGCTGCCAAGCCCTCTGGAACATTTTTCAAATCAGCTGGCCAAGCCATTTTTGAATTTTCTGCAATTTTTTCCTAACCCCCCGCCGGTGATTTTTGTACGGATCCCCGCTGCCACAGACCCTACAAGCAGTGGGGATCCAGAGGGGACAGTCTGCTGAACAGTTATACTATAAGCTTATAGTAGAACTGTAAATGCCAGGTCCGTATGGCATATTGACCTGGCCAGCTGGAAGCACTTTTGTAGGTCCGTATGCCATACGTCCTTGGCAGCGAAAGGGTTAAACCTGATGGTGATTTACTCCAGCCTATGCGCCTCGAAGGAGTGAAGACTTTTGTGGATCGCCATCAGTTCTATTATACTTGGAAAAGCGCAGATTAGCTGTTGGGCTTTGATTAGCGGTGGACTTTGACTTTTGTCAAGCAGCTCTTTTAGTTATAGACTTACATTGTAACAAGGAGAAGTAAACTACAGCCATCAACAGGAAGCAGAACCTGTGTATGCGCAGCACAGTGGCTGAGTGGTTAGCACTTGTGTCTTGCAGCACTGGGGGTCCCCAATTCATATCCCGCTCAGGACATTATGTGCATGGAGTTTGCATGTTCTCCTTGTGCTTGTGAGGGTTTCCTCTGGGTACTCTGTTTTCCTCCCACACTCCAAAGACATACTGGAAGGTTCATTGACTCTTGTCTATATTGGCCCTTGTATGTATGAATAGCCCCCACCACCTTCTGTGATGTGGCTACTAGACATTTAGTGATAGCCAGGACTGTAGTCACCCTGGCTGGATTTGCAGCGGCAATTATCTGGTTAATTCCAGGTGTTTGGCATTGCCTGTACCCCCCTGATCAGAGTGTGACTCTGTTGTGTTGTGGGACAGCCAATGAGAGATGCTATAGTGTATGTACAGCAGCCAATCACTGGGTTTCTCTCAACCAGTGGTGCATGCTGGGATAGGGTACATATACTGGTGGGAGTTGACATGTCCTCAGACTAGCCGGGACCAGGCATGGAATAGGGCTGGGTGCTGCTCACCTGCCCCCCATTCTAGGCCTAAGGCCTGGGGGTGGGCATGGGCTGGTGTGAGGGAAAGGTTTCCCTGAAGCCTCCAACATGGAGGAGGCCTGTGTCGCTGATAGAGGAAGAGACCCAGGACCAATGCTGGCTCTTGAAGTATCCTGGAACTAAGAGGACTTCAGGAGTATGGTCGGTGTCTTTCCTGTAGAGGATCTGTGTTCATCCTGCTTATCTGCTACATCAGTTTCTGTCCGCTGCCTCCCAAGTGGATCTACACTGATATGCCAACCAGGTCTAGTGAGTCTGGAGCTTATGTCAGTTACCACTGGAATCTTAGAATCCCTCTACCGTAGGGTTGCCACCTGTCCAGGATTCACCTGGACAGTTCGGGTTTTGAATGCTGTGTCCAGGTTTCATGGCAGCTGAGACCCGGACACAAGATGTCAGGCAGACAGGGGCAACCAAAATTAAGATAGGGGCTACTGGCCCCCCACTGAAAATAGTCTCGACTGTGATATTTACATATGAATGGGAGGTGCTATTTACTTATGAATAAACCAGAACTCATTCTCCCCCAAAAAAATGTCCGTGCGTCGCTAGAGTGTTCGGGTTTCGCTGGAAGAAAAGGTGGCAACCCTACTCTACCCTCTCTACCCAGTGAAGATGTTCAATAAAATGTTATTCAGCATTTTACTACTGGAGTGGACATCAGTCTGTGGGCATTAGAAGAAGGGCGGTTAGTGCTAATGGATGGGCAGCTGAAGATCATACCCTAGACAGATTAGAGATGAACCGGGCATTCAGCGGCTCCATCGGGGGTGAGCGCTACATATGCATGTGAGATAGGGACCTTAGCTCCAGGGCAGGGACTGATATGATGCAACTGTGTGTAACTGTGTAAAGTACTGCGTACAATTGTTGGCTCTATATAAATTCCTATTCTAAATAAATAAATAAACATGTAATGAACTTGTATGGCTGTCCCATGTACATATATAATTAGAAACTATACATAAAATAGACGTAATGATACAATTATTTACAATAAATTGAACTCTTACATGTTTAAATAATAATAAAAAAATTGAAATGATGATCTATTTCCTTTAAAAGAGAGGGACAGCATTGATCTGCCCCACTGAACTCTTTTCACAATTATCTATACAATATACCAGTGTTGGCGTCACACCATCACCATACATGCAGAACAATTCAGAGGCTACATTGGTATCCTCCCGGTGATATGATCTGTGCTTCTCTGCAACATGATAAGCTAATTATCAGGGTGTCTGAATGCTTCAAATGAATAATTAATCTATAACCAGTTTACATTGTAAGTCTGTAATGAATAGAGATATGTTGTTACCTAATGTTCTGTGCGTGGAAACACACACAGGGATAGAGATATCTATCAGTATCTGGCTTTAAAGGTACAGAAGGTGTATATGCAGTCTAACATAGCAATAAAAAAGCAATGCTGCGTCTAATAATATTTGAATTCCTTTTTTGTACAGTCTCGCTGTGACCTTAAAGTGATATTAAAGAGAAGATGTTGTTTAAGCTATTTCAGATGCTGATGAAATTACTTACAATGGACGCTGCTCCTCCAGTTTACCCTTATGTGAAAAGCCCTGTTAGTTTCCTGCAAAGTCAACTGGTCCCCTAAGCACTGGCCCTGATATCCTGTTTTAGGGTGACTCCTTTCTCAAGCAGAATGCTATGCAGTCACCCTTGTTTGTGCTAATAAGCTGTGTGTGTCTCCACAAACACACAGACACAGCAAATCAAGCTACTTCCCACCCTCCTGGCCCTCTCTCCTCCTTCCTCTCTTCTCCAAGCTAGTAGATGAACCGTTGCTGGAGTCTGCACTGTCCTTGGTGATCTTGTACTGGACGGGAAGTTCAGGGAAGAGAGACTTGGAGCAGCTGTTCAGATACATGAAGATTACTGTATAAGTGTTTGGTGCAAAAATGTAAAGCAATGCTTTGCTGGGCAATGTATGATCTCTATTCATAATTTATAATTTAAAAAAAAATCAAAGTTGTTATTGTTTTTGACAATGACAGTACAGCAGTTTGTATGAAGTGTACAATACATAAATATTGTGATTGACACTTGCAAGTTCAACAGTGCAAAGTATATAAACAATTGAAATGTTAAAACAGAAGGCACCTGCACCCTGGGTGCATATCAGAAAGGCAAGGGAGCCAGAGGAAAGGTATTAGAAAAGAGGATACAAAGAGCAAGGTAAAGGAGAGAAGGAAATGTCTGGTAGCGGAATGGACCCCCCAGGTAAAGCTAAGTGATCAGGGGGTTGTTATACTGGTGGACGAAATGTACAGATGACCATATGACATCCAAGGGTCCCAGACCTTCAAAAATGTCTTTTGGGTGCCCAACAGGACACTGGACAGTTTCTCATTAATACAAAATGAGTCAAGTCTACGTCTAACCCCCACAAATGGGATCTGCTGCTTCTTCAATGCTTGTGCTGTGGTTTGTGGGCAGCCCAAAGAACGAAGGCAGTCAGTTTATGTTGAGTCTTTGTAATGTTTGGGGGTTTGAGATGCAGTAGTGCAAACCAAGGATCCCTGGCAACATTCGTTATCATAATTTATTAATTTTTTAAAATCAAAGTTGTTATTGTTTTTGACAATGACAGAACAGCAGTTTGTATGAAGTGTACAATACATAGATCTTGTGATTGACACTTGCAAGTTCAACAGTGCAAAGTATATAAACAATTTAAATGTTAAAACAGAAGGCGCATGTCAGAAAGGCAAGGGAGCCAGAGGAAAGGTATTAGAAAAGAGGATACAAAGAGCAAGGTAAAGGAGAGAAGCAAATGTCTGGTAGTGGAATGGACCCCCCAGGTAAAGCTAAGTGATCAGAGGGTTGTTATACTGGTGGAAGAAACCGGCTTCGGGTCGGCCGAACATGCTCAGCATGTTCGGCCAACCCGAAGTGCAGGAGGAGTTCGACTCAGCCGATCCAACATCTGGATCGGCTAAGCCGAACCTCCGGCAGGCTACTCGTTGCTGTCCGGTCTATTCTTATAGATGCCAAAGAGCAGTGAGTGAATAGCCGGCATGCTGAGCGGCATTCGGCTCGGCTGTTCTGCTTGGTCCTTCAGAGGGACCGAGCAGAACAGAAAAATTGTTTAAAAAGTAAAAAAAATAAATAGAAAACGATTGTGCGGAGCTAGCAATGACAGTTCTGCTGCCGTCAAAAAAAAAGAAAACAAAAACTCTCCCGGGCACTCTGGGAGCCTCCCGCTCCTGGCCGCCCAGGAGAGAAACACTGCTTTTTCTTTCTTTTTCTTTATTCTGACACGGAGCCGTGTCAGAATAGAAAAAAATAAAAATACATTTTTGTCCATAGGAATGCATTGCTAGATTCCTATTGGCTATATCAATTTGCAATAGCCAATAGTAAACTTGCATTGCACCCACCCTCTGCTGCAGTTCTCCATCAGGTCCATCAGCAGAGGACGGGTTCAATGCTAGTTTACTATTGGCTATTGCAAATTGAAATAGCCAAAAGGAATCTAGCAATGCATTCCTATGGGCAAAAATTGTATTTCATTTTTTTCTATTCTGACCCGGCTCGTGTCAGAATAAAGAAAAAAAAAAGAAAAAGCAGTGTTTCTCTCCTTGGCGGCCGGGAGCAGGAGACTCCCGGAGCGCCCGGGAGAGTTTGCTGTCTGGAGGTCAGTGTCCCTGGTTAGCTGGTAACCAGGGACGCTGATCTCTCCGCCCAGCTGTCAGAAGCAGGCTGTCGGCCGGCCAATGGCCGGCCGCTCGGTCAGCTTCGGCTTTCAGCGCGGCTCAGCCGAGCCCAGGCATATGCCTTCGGCTCAACTGAGCCGCTCGGCTAAGTTCGGGAGCTGTACGGGCTATAGTGAATAGCCCGTACAGAAGCCCTTCGCTTCTACTGAACCGAAGGGGTCCTGGGGCCAAAGCTAGCCGAACGATCGGCCGAAGCTACGGTTAGATCTTTCGGCTGCTTCGTGAATAGACCCCTTATTCACTCTGGAGAAGAGGGGATATGATCACAATGTACAACCTGTTTAATGGTGAGGTAGAAATAAAATGTTTACTCCAAGGTCCATAAAAAACACAAGAGGCCACCACCTGAGGTTGGAAGAAAAGGTTTAATCTGTCAGAGCAGGAACATTCTGGAACTCTCTTCCCCAGGAAGTGGTATCAGCTGAGAGTATAGACATTTTCAAAAAAACTTTTAGATGTCTTCATTGTTGAATTCAATATACAGGGGTATAGGAATCATTAGTGACTGATACACATGTATACACACACTCACATTGGTTGAACTGGTTGGACCTGTGTCTTTAGGCGACCTTAACAACTATGTAATATATGTAATTATGAATTCAATAAAGCATGTATGACACATTTGTCATACATGACAGTCATACTTCTGGCAGTATGATCCCTGTAAAACAACCTGCATATAATTCAGGAAATCCTTGTGACAGTTTCAGTTACTACCACTTTAAGAACATGTTGCTATGGCGCTGACAGATTCAAAAAGAAATACACAGCCGGCAGCATCCTTACCAACCGGTGATACTGACAGTGCCTGATAGGGATGCTGAGGGACTAGTTCCCATCAGGTCCGCTCTGCTAGTGAATGACAGCAGGCAGTGGATGGATTCCATAGCCAAAAGCAGGCTGTCATTTGGCTATGTAATCTGCCCACTGCCTGCTGGCAGTCATCAGTGGAGCAGACCTAATGGGTAACTAGTCCCTCAGCTTCCTCTCAGGCTCTGCCCACACACTATTAAATGTTTTTTTGTCACAGTTGCAGTGGCCATGGGAGGCTGTGGTCTGTTGTGTGGCGTCTCCGCACAGTGCATGGTGTTGCTTGCACCAAATTCATGTACCTATTTACAACAGGTACATAAATCTAGGGCAAACATCAACATTTGTCATACAGATGTATACCGGAATTCTAAAGTAATATAGACACTCTATGAATTGCAGTAATTGTATGTCCTCTTGTCATACTGCCTCCTGACCAGAGCTGGTCTACCTAGGGAATTCATAGGGCACCTACGAACCAGTTTCTTGCACAACTCCAATGGCACCGTCACTGGTATAATCTGCAACACTGTTTTTATTTCCTATACTCATACCACTGTCACTGGACACTAAACCTTATGGGTAATTTCCAAGAAAAATTAAGCTCGCTTGTTTGATTGGGCAACTACTATAAACCGGCAACAGGGCTTCCATGGGATTGTACGCCTTATAATCAAAACAAATACCTTCAATCGTTGCTCTTAACCCATATATACATATACATACCTGTATAACCACATAATATAAATATACACATATATATATATATCTTGAATAAAAGACTCAACACTGTAGTGTGGGAAAATAAGGCCGCGGCCCCTTTATTGGGTTTATAAATAACAATACAGTTCTGTTAACCTTTTCAAAACGTTTAACCATAAACCACCATAAATACAATTCCAATAATGCTCAGTCAAAAGACTCGAGCAAAGAGTCCATGAAAACACCACTTAAAACCTCTACTTCCTGTCCACCCACAAAGTGGGCGACATTACCCCAACAAAGGATGACCGCGACAAGCCCAAAATACGGGCGGGAGGGCGGGAAGCAAATTCCAGGCAATCCAGAGGTGAAGCTGAAGTGAAGACTACTCCTGCTGAACTGTGTGGTAAAGATGAACTGCCCAGTAACTAAGGCCAGTTTTTATACACTTAATGACACCACAATTGGCCAGCTGATTTCCCTCTACAACGAGAAGACCAATCCATATGCCATCTGTCCAGGGATTCTGCACAGTGACAGCCGCAACCATTGGTAAGCGTCATATCGTTACCTTTGATTCTGCCCAGATACAGCTATGCCCCTAGCAACCTGAAAATAGAAAAAAGAGCCAGCAGCGTATCCGACAACATACCACATACATTTATTTTAATTTTTTTAATTAATTGACCTTTTATATAAAACCAATGCTTATGATTAAATCAACTTATTTAATACTTCTTATTGTTTTGGAAGTGCGACAATCCCATGGGGCCACTACTCCTATACGTCCTTTTCCGTGGCCCTAACACTCTTCTGTTTTTTTAAATGTCTTGTTGACATTGGAGTTCAACCAAAATAATACATTTGATCTTCTGGTAAATCCTTCAATTGTAAGGTTGCATTGCAATGCCAGATTTCACCAATAGGTGGTGCTGATGGTACAAATCTATAATCTTTAGATTTCTGTTCCAAGAAAACCTGCATGGAAGGAGTCCTCTATATCAGTGGTTCTCAACCTGTGTGACCTCAGGACCCACATTTGTCCTTGGTCATTAAGTCGCATGTTCCATTGTGGACGTGCGAACTGTGGGTGGGAGGTGTTTTTCGTGAACAATTCAATTGAATGGCAATGCAACACACCGCCCACACCAGAATGCATGGAAGGGCCCTCAAAAACACTTACAGACACACACACAACCACGGACATAATCTCACACACGCACATACAGTACATTCTCATACACACTCCAAAAAATGTTTAATTATATATTTTTTAAGGTCCACCTGGAAGCAATGCACGTATGGATGGACCTCTCTCACGGCCATAGCCCCATCCCATCTCGAGCTGACACTCGGCACCGGGCATTATATTTTGATTGGCTGCATGGTGTGAGAATTGACAGTGCTGCGATAGGGGGAGACAGAGGAGCCTCTCACCTAGAGAAAGTGGAAGGCATGCAGCGACCCACTGAACACGGGGTCGCGACCCACTTTGGGTCACGACCCACCAGTTGAGAACCAAGGCTCTGTATTACATTACATTTTTCCTTGAATGCTCCTGTAGCCCCTATCACCTTTTGTGAGGTGGCTACTAGAAATGTAGTGATTGTCAGGTCTGTAGTCAGCCTGGCTGGATTATAGGTGTTATTTATCTGGTTAATTCCAAGTGTCCTGGCATTGATTTCACCTAACTGGGTGGAGTGTGACTCTACTGTAGTGTGGGACAGCCAATAAGGGGCAGTGTGAGTGTATGTACAGTTCACCAGCCAATCACTGGGTTTCTCTCAATCAGTGGTGCATGCTGGGATAGGGTACATATACTGGAGGGGAATTGCCATGTGCTCAGTCTAGTTCAGGACCAGCCATGGATTAGTTCAGGTTGGGGTACTATCCAGCCTGCCCCCCATGCTAGGCCTGAGGCCTGGGGATAGGGATGCCCGGAGTGTGGGAAGTGTTTCACTAGGGTTTAAGGATGAAGGAGGTCTATGCTGCTGTCAGAGGAAGAGAACCAGGGAAGCGGGTGGCTGCTGGAGGTGCCTGGAACATAGAGGGTCTCAGGAGCAAATCTGGTGTCTCTACTGCTGAGGATCTGTGCTTGTCCCTGTTCATCTGCAGCTTCAATACCTATTTGATCATGCTACAAATGGATCTACATTGAATTACGGAGTTGGTCTGGTGAGTCTGGAGTCTATGTCTGTTACACCCTGGATGTCTAGGACCCTATACCCTCTCTTCCCAATGTAAAGATGTTAATAAAAGTTCTTCCGCATTATACTTCTGGAGTGGATATCAGATTTGTGGGCACTAGAAGATGGAAGTTAAATGCTAATGGGGCAGCTGAAGACAAATCTCCTAGACAACTAGTGATGACCCGGGTTATTCTGGTGGAAACGCTACACTTCCTAATATTGTCATGAGAGAAGCATGGAGCCTGAGCTTCCCTTCTGAAAAAGCTTTTTGCTTGGCCACACACCTTGAGTCATTGACCTGGAATAAGTATGCAGACCAGACAATTTTCTGAGCTTTGTACTTGTTCCAGGCCAGAGACACAGGGTGTGATTTACTAACCTAAACACACGCACGCACCAGGTGCGTGTGATTTTCACACAGCAAAACGTATTTATCAACCAAAAAGTCTCTAAAAGGATATTTCCACTAATGCCATATATGGAAAAATCATGCACATGATGCATATATAATGCTGCTTCACAGTTTAGACAAAAATGGTTAGCTCATGCATTTACATTCCTGCATTCATCAACGCAAGCAACACAACATAGAGCTAATTTACACAACATCACCTTGCAATTCATGCTTGGCTTTGCACAACACACCTGCTGGGTGTGTACACACTACAAAGGTGTCTAGATTCCACCAATAGATCATGCTGGGAGGGAACACACTACAGAGGTGTATACATGTTCGTGGTGTGTTTATAAGGTTAGTAAATCAACCCCACAGAGTCTGTAGAAGTCAGCTTGTCAGCATAAGAGCCAGGCAACCAGTGTTTTAGAAGAAGGTCAGTAATAGCAACCTTCTCTCTGACAGGTTTATGTTAAGGATACTGACTTGGTTCCTTCACAGAAAAGACTAAATGGTTCAAGTGAATGTAAGGCATGATGTGTTAAATCTGAAGTTTAATCTGCTTTTGCCTTCTCTGCTTCCTCCATTGCCCCTCTAGATGCTGCCTCAGTACTCTTCTCAAGAGCCCTTGTTCTATCAAAGATTGTGACTGGGTTGGAATGTGTGACCGGTCACGTGGTCACACATTTTAACGTAATCACGCCCACTTTTTTGGCAGTGGAATATGTGACCTGCAAAAGGTGAAGAATTCCAATGCTTTCTCAGCTGTTCCATGGCAGATCGGCATTGCAGATGGTATGTGCAGGAGAACCGATCTATCTGACTTCTATCTGACTTTGTGGAATGTGAGATCGCACATTGGATAGAAGTGACATTTCAGGACTGATCAGCTGTTTCAAGGCAAATCGGTTCTCCTGCACATACCATATGTGATGCTGATCTGCCCTGGAACAGCTGAGAAAGCGTTAGAATTCTTCACCTATTGTCGGTCACATATTCCACCACCGAAAAACTGGGCGGAATTACGGTAAAATGTGTGACCGGTCACACATTCTGACGCAGTCACAAACTTTTATAGAACACCCTCAGCCCTGATGCAAGCAGTGGGCTGGTTCTTGGGAGAAATTATGCAAATATTAAAATGCCTTGATGGGTGGATGTTGGTCTGGAGGAGTGGGCATTCCTAGACAGGCTACATTTGCATGGCAAAACCTACATGTGATGTTAAGCCTCCATGATTGAAGTTAACTGAAATCTGAAGAATGGTCCTGGTGGACCAAAGACAGTTAGGTTGGGGAGGAAAGGGTTGGATGTTCTCCAGCCAGAAAATGGATCAGGTATATCTGACTTGCTGCAGCTTCTAATGCACACTCTGAGAAGCTCAGTTGGGATACTAATCAAAATGAATGGCAACACAGTAAAACGTGTGTTCCCGCAGCACATCAGTATGAATTCGAAGACTTTACTTTGGTGTTATGAAATAAAAGGTGACAAATCGCTGAGTATAGTGGGAGGTGCGCTCCTTTCTCCTTTGGATTCATTAGGTATGTATCACTCGTACACAAGGTAAGAAAACATATTTGTATTCACAGCACATTTCCTTCAAATATGTGAAACATCTATGCAAATGAAAGAAGTTCATTCTGACATTATTAATTCTCAGGCTGCTCATTAGAGTGATGATGAAAATATTGTTTGGAAGGTCACAGTCAGGTGATCTCCAAGTTACTTCGGGAAGAGACAGGAAGAACGATTCCGGCTTCAGAGCTCAGACTTCAGTTCATGAGACTTCACTGAACTCTGAAAGTGTAATTACACCCTGAAATGTACAAATCCTAAAGTGAAGCAGAGCTCAGCAATTACAATGATTGTGTGTGATTGTTCTCCCCAGGCCTATGGTTACTGTGCATTCCATCACTCAAAATGTTGTCTTGTTTAGTTCCTCTTCTTCGGTGCTTCCATCCTGTTGCATGGTCCCATGGAGCCACCCTTGCATGCATGCTTCCAGCTGGGACTAAAGCTGAGTCTCTGTGCGCTGCAAGCGTATAGTGGAAGACATATCAATGAAGCCTAGAGCAGCAAGCCATTCCCTTGCTCCTTCCTCCACTAAGCAAGTTGATTGAGTACAGCAGGAGTCTGCGCTGTCCATTATTACTAGTTCTCTGAGTCCTCAGAGCACACTCTCCCATGCCCTCACTGTGTCCCCACTGCAAACACTCCACTGCTCTCAGTGTCCTCAGTGCACATGCTTCCCTCCCCTCACTGTGTCCTTAGTACACACACACCCCTACCCTCACTGTGCCCTCCGTATGCATGCTCCACTTCCCTCACTGTGTCCTCACTATGCATGCTCCACTACCCTCAATGTGTCCTCAGCATGTGTGTGCCACTACCCTACTGTGTCCTCAGTATGTGCTCCAATACCCTCACTGTGTCCTCAGTGCACACACTCCCCTACCTGGTTGTTTTGGGGAAGGGACTCGGAGTGATCTGTAGCTGAGTGGCAGTGAAAATGTTAAAGGTTGGTGTTGGGAGCTCAAATTTAGCAAACAAGGTACTGGGAAATGTTCAGCTGATTGATAAGGGTGAAATGTAAAACATTTAAGCATTTACTACTACTTTAAGTATATATTATAGCGTGTATATATTATAGTGTGATTTCCTACGTGTTTTGTATGTTGGGGCTAGGATTGCCAAACCCAAAATGTATTTTGTGTTTACATATAACTCAAAAAATGAACAATTTATGAATATTGGACTAACACTTTATATCATAGACAGTCTGAAGGTGCCAGGTCTTCCACCCTAGACCTGGATCTACTACATGTTCAAAAACACATGAATGTGTAGGGGGAAAGAAGCCTGTTAAGTTGGAGACCCCCCTTAGGTTGCCTGTCACTAGTTTTGCTGCTAAGGTACATAAGGAAAAGCAGGTGGCATTCCGGGCGGTTGGTGAGCAGAGGGGGTCTGTGAAGTACAGCTGCCTCTGATATATGGAAATTCCACCTGCAGAGATTACAAGTTGTTTATTATGGAACGCAGCATGGACTGTCATTATTTCTGCAGTGGGAGCTTCTTATGATCACCAATCTGTGTGTGGTGACAGAGGGACTTATGTCGGCCTAGAGTGTGGGCACAGTAGTGGGACTGTACCCTGGTTAGACCAGGCTGGACCTTGCCTAAAGTTCCTAGGGGGGTAATGCCTTGCTGCTCCACTTTAAGAGAAGCAGGAACTCTGGGGAGCCCAATGCAAAAGGATTATAATGTCACCACATTGTCTGCCCCGATCAGAAGATAAAGAAGTGTAATCCCAATGTGGTCCCACTATGTAACAAATGGAGCATCCTTGAACATTTGATTCACACTTCTCCTTCACATAAAATTTTTTGCTTCACTGTTCCTTACCCAGCTTAAAGTGTTGTGACTGATAAGCTCATATTGTATATCAGAAATGTCACCAGCACACCAGTGGATAGTGTTCAAAAATAGAGCGTCTTTTATTCACGCATATTTGTCACATCAAAAACTCAGGTTTAACATGAATGTGGTGACACTATAATCCTGTATTTTGAAAGTTGCTCCTGTGTAGAAGAACATAAGTACATATCTAAGGAGACCTGTACTTAAAGAAATGTGAAAGCTACCATTGATGACCTCCTTCTAAAAATACTAGTTGTCAGGCTATCTGGCTTAATTTCTTCCTTAGTCACTGACCTGAACAAGCATTACAAATTCTGAGTGAAGTCAGATCTCCTAATCTGCATACTTACATCTTATCACTGCCTCAGAAAGTATAGACACCATTGGATCAACATGAAAACCAGGCAATTCAATTTTTAAGAAGACATGAGCAAAGGCAACCTTCATATTTTTAGTACAGGTTTCCTTCATTATATTTAGCGTGCTTAAATAGACACTGTCAGCTTGCCCATCTCAGGCAAAGTGACAGCGTCTGTGCAAAGGCCACACCCTTGATGCTCACCTTGTCAACGCTCCTCCTTTCTCCATTGCTGTTGGCACTAAAATCCCCAGTGTTGGTTGCCATTTGACATTAAGAGGGGGTTGCAATGTTACTCCCTGACTGTCACATGGGAGGAGTTCACCATGCTCCCTTAGCCTGGGAGGCTTTTTCCCTTCTTTGACCTATTGAATAGATTTCTCTTCACTTGCTATTATGTAGACACACCAGTTAAAGGAAATCTTTCAAATATTCAGGCCATCCCTTCTTAGACAATTGCCAGCAAAGCAGGTTTACCAGCTGGGAGATTTCCTCTCTATTCCTGTGGTGACAACTTTTGGATTTCCCCTTACTTGTCATCCTAGTTACGTGTCTCGTCCAGCCAACAAGTGAAAGAATGGCAAACATGCTCATCAATTCATAACCAGCTTTAAAGTATATGTACATGGAAGGGCTTTTACACAGTACAAACGCATAAATTCCCCAGCAGCCAGGATGAATTGGGGGCAGGTTTTCCAGGAAATAGTCCAACCTCTTTAAAAGCACTGGGACACACCAGAAGCCCCGCACATCAGCCAAGAAAGCCAAGACACAGACAGCATAGAAACTTGATAGTGGTTCTAACCCTTCCATAACCTTTCAAAAACAAACAAAAATAAGTTTTGGCTTTACATACATGTTCATTTCCAGTCAGATATGTAGAATAGACCAGTGGCCTGCACCACCTGAATACAAACTGCAATAGAATGAGCAATGTTCAGGAGATGAAGGAAGAACTTCTACACAGAAGATCTCATAGGTGTCGGAATTGAGGGGCAATAGCGATGATTATATGATCGGAAGAAGTATGGATTTTGGTTTCTTTTATTCACATGTACTGAAAACAAATCTTCATAATACAAGAAGCATCAAGCTTAGAAAACACTTTTTGTGAGAAAGACTTTTTGGTAATAAATGTGTCTAGAAATGCTTCCTGACAGACGGAATACATATTATTCTTTATTCCTTGGTCAGCAAGATGGATCCTCCATTTGTGTGGGAAGGGGGATATTTGTTTAAAATGTGTTCAATGTAGGGGTTTGGATGAATGATATGAAGGTTACGACACCCCAGTGACCTGCTGTAGACATTGGCCTTTATTTATCACTTGGAATAAACATAATTAGGTTACTCTGACACAAACTCGTGATTTAAGCAACTTTGGATACGTGAAAAACAGGGTTGTACTCAGCTAAGATTTGTCTGTTGTCTATGAGGATGCCATAATCAGGATTATCTTCTGACCTTGCTGAAAGCATGAATAATTACTAAGCTATGTGGCAGATCTTTTGTAATTCCTAAAGCTAATTGTTTATTGCCTTCAGGAAACTCAAGTTTTACTCCTGAGTGGGAGATGTTTTGTGCCTTTATGGTCAGAAGGCCTGGTCTGAAAACCTATGACGTTTTTCTGAAGTTTCTAGTCTAAAGCCCTAAGCGTTCTGGTATCATGGAAGCCTCGAGGAGCTCCTCCGTGCCACTAATGAGCCAATGAAAATGCAGTAATTTTTAACTCGTGCTCTTGTTGTTTCATCCGTGAGAGTAAGGTAAAGCTCTGATGTCGGAGCAAAGTTAAGGCCTCTCTTAAAATGCTTGCTCATGATTGGAGGGCTCCTTAAACATACTCGGGTAACTTGTGGCACCTATGGGCAATATGCCTACTTTACATACTCAGGGAAGAAATTTGGGTGAGTAGTGCTGGAACCGTATGATTATCCTATTGCTAATGAGGTATTCAACTAGGATGTCTGAATTCTTAGGGGCGGCAGCTTTCCCACGTTGGCATGTAACTGAAAACATCTGAGAGAACATCTGAAAGCATGAACCAGCTTCTGACAGATTCTGACAGATTCTGCCCTTCAAAAATTTGGTTTAAAAACCATATAATTTGTACTCGGTCTAGTAGCCATTATCTCTCACTTCAAGCCCTGATGAAGAGGGTGTTCCGTTATCAAATGAAATGTGTTGGCTTTGGAATAAAGTTTTTTTTATCTTAGCTTGGAATAAACCTATATCTGGATAATTAAGGACCAACCTGGTGCACTTGTTCCCTCAGGTCTAGTCATTATTGCCACTTTTGTGCCCCATTTTCCTAGGGAAAAATCTCTTTTTTGAACCCAACTGTGTCCTTCTATGGTAAAAGGACTGATATCTGTGTATTTTCTGAAATGTCATGCCTTGATGTACCTGCTTGAGCTTAGCAATTATGATGTGAACAGTTTCATCTGGTAGATTGAGGCCTTCTGGATATTTCAGAAAATAATTCACACTCAACAAGAATGTGTGTCCTATCAGAGACCCCTAGCCAGCTTATTTACCTATGGCTCAGGTAAGTGACGTGGCAACAACATCTCTTGGCTGGTGAGATTTCTTGACAGAGTTTGTGGTTAACCATGAAAACCAAATGGAAAACAACAAGAAGGCCTTTGCATTAACTTACAGCCTTGTGACCTAGAGCTGCCTTGGTCTTAAAGTGGTATTTTATAGTAGCACACACTTCCTAATCCATACCCTGGACCACTGCTCCTGCTGGCTCCTACTTAGAGTTCTGTTTATGGATCTATACAACTCTGTCATTATGAGCAAAAAAGCTTCATATTCAGACCAAGGTTCCACGGTTTGTATTGTACTGTATATGCAGATGGGGCAAACATTTGCCAAAAAGATATACATTAGACTGCAAAATTTAAATAATTTGAAATGATACTAAATTCAGGAGTTAAACCTTAAAAATACATTCAAGTCCAGTTCCGGTCCGGCCTGCTCCAGTTCCGGTCCAGCCTGCTCCTGTTCCGGTCCAGTTTGCTCCTGTTCCAGCCCAGCCTGTTCCACTCCAACCAGCTTCTGTTCCAGTCCTACCTGCATTCTGTTTCCGGTGACCTGTTTCCTGTGACCTGTTTCCTGCATCGTGGTGCCTCCTTGTACCCTGACCATTGGTCCGTGGCTCCCCTTGTGTTGCCTTGCTCCCCAGGTTCACTTGCCCTGTTACCTTTTGTGTGTGATTATGTTGTTTTGCATTTTAGTTGGCTATTATTAGTTGGTTGTGGTTACTTGTTTTCGGTGTGTTGAATAAACTATATACTCATAAGCATTGTCTGGTGTGGTCACACATTTGGTCCTCCCGTATAGATACCTGTATGCGGTGTGGGGACACCTGTGCACGGTATCCTGACACCCATGGTCCCTGTGTGTGTTGTAAAGTAGTCACCGTTACTAACTCGCTCCTGTGATGGACTGCAATCTCAATACAAATTTGTAAACTAAACATGACATTGTAGTCCATCACGGGAGTGAGCTTGGAACGCTGGGTACTGTACAACACACACAGGGACCATGGGGAACAAAAGTAGCCCCCCTCCAGAAGGAAGGACAGTGTCAGCACCAATTCAGAGATGATTTGAGGATCTACAGCCGAGTGATACACAAATAAGATACATCTCTGTTAATAGTTAAGGTGCTTGAGTGTATATTTAAGATTTGACTCCTGAGTTTAGTGTCACTTTAATTGATGTGTACTTAAAATATGTGCAGGATATATATATATTTAAATAGTTTCTTCTTTCTTTTCTGCTGCTGCCATCTAGTGTAGAAAACCAAACTGATCACATCACACCGATTGCATGTACCATTTTTAACGTTTCTCTTGGTTATATAATAAGGGATACAACTCTTTAAGTGCCACATCTGAATAATAAACAAGGTGTCTGCTCTTACCCTACCTCACCCCAGCACTGAATTTCACGCTTCAAGAAATTAACAAATAAAATGTCCTGTCCTGAAATCATTAGTCTGTATTGTTTTAGAAAAACTGTCACATGACAATAAACAAAAATGTATCAGTACTCGTACTTGTAAGTACTCGGCAAGTATCAGCGCTCGTACTCGCAAAACTGGTATCTGTGCATCCCTTTATTTATATTTATAAAAACAAAAACATACAAATCCCGGGAGATCCATGTGCTCCTTACAAATGACAGCTGCCTCCTAATTTTTGAATTTTTCTCTAGTGTAGTCTTGGAGCTCAAAAATATCGGTACATGTACTCGTACTTGTACCGAGTACTGTACTTGGTATCTGTGCAACCCTAATAGTAACCATACTCTGTCCTCAATTATGTACAAACACTCAGTGATCACTGATCCCTGACTGCTTGTACCCACTCTCCATCCTGACACGCTGTCACAGGAGGCTGAGCGAGCGGTGCGGGAAGGAGAGCTCAGCCTCCTGTCACAGCGAGGGCTGTCTCCACCCACACACCGATCTGCCGAACTGTGACAGGAGGCTGAGCGGTGCGCGGAGGAGAGTCGCTGGCCACTCACAGCGCTCTCCTTCCGCAGCGCTCGGCAACCTGTGACACTTTCTCTCCTCCCCTCTGGGACACAAAGCAGCGCCCAGCGGGGAGGAAAGAAAGCACGGATGCGCCGATGTATCGGCAGAAAAATGGCACTTTCGGCATTATGCCAAAAGTGCCATTTTCGGCCGGTATGTTTCAGCGGACGATATATATTGGTGCATCCCTAATATTTTTATTTGATTTATTACAGGTATTTATATCACATCGACAGTTTTACGCAGTTTTACAATCTAAGGTCCCTATTTCACATGCATACATACGAAGGCCAAGTTAAACAGGAACCAATTAAACTTTAGAGTGTGCGAGGAAACCAGAGTACTATGAACTGTATATAAAAAATCTTCAAAAATGTAGCTAAGGAGAGCAAGGAAAGGAGAGGGTTATTGGTAACAAGAAATTAAGTAGGAAATGCTTTGCTGTTACAGCTCTAAAAAATGTTTTCGGAAGCTACACCCTGTCATGGAAGAGGATGAAGACATATTACTTTGGTGGGTGGCACTGGCTAGTCCATTCTTTACTCTCTTGCAGAGCTACCAACACTGCCGCTATGCGGTGTGACAGATAGAGTGTCCTCTGCTAGGTGCCATGGTTCTTCCCACCAGCTGCTGAGTCCTGCGGACAACAAAGAGAGGGAAGTATTTATCTTCTTTTACACACGGTTTGTTTTAGAGAAGTAATAGAGTCACTAGGAAAGCACAGTGGCTTAGTGATTATCGCTTCTGCCTTGCAGCACTTGGGTTTCTTGTTTGAATCCCACTTCAAGGAGTTTGCATGTTTTCCGTGTCCTTGTGTGGGTTTCCTCCGGGTACTCTAGTTTTCTCCCACACTCCAAAGACATGCAGGAAGACTAAATGGCTCCAGTCAAGTATGTGTAAGTATAAGTCTAGAAGAAACGGACTGATGTGAATGTACAGTATGTTAAGCGCTGCATAAATTGATGGTGCCAT
Organism: Nanorana parkeri; assembly: GCF_000935625.1. Classification (NCBI taxonomy): domain Eukaryota; kingdom Metazoa; phylum Chordata; class Amphibia; order Anura; family Dicroglossidae; genus Nanorana; species Nanorana parkeri. The sequence goes on from NW_017307032.1 coordinate 311,186, forward strand.
TTAAATACCAATTAAAAAAAAGAGACTTGAAGTTTGCTGCTCCTGTAAAGACATCCCTACATTCTAATTCTGACTAGAGATGTAACATTTCTGGAAATTTTTAAACCATGAGAAAAAAACATTTTTTTCCTGAAACAATTGAAATTTTCAGACAAATGGAAAAAAAAATCAGTGGGGAGTATTTTTACAAATTGAAAGTCATTTTGTTACAATAGGAACGTGAAATGCAGTGTATATAAAAGTATTGTGCTTGGAATAAAAGTACAGCTTATTCAGTAACTAAACAAAACTTGCTTTTTATTTTTTATTACAAATGGGAATACCAAGGACTGTATATGTTAATAACATTTCAACTATACATGAGAACAGGTAACCACCCCCTTTCCTTAAAAAGCAACAAAACAAGCAAGAAACCATCAACATAAAAGATAATCAGATTTTGCCCCTTAGCACCAATAGCAAATAAAAAGGTAAGTAACTGGCATTATATGTGCCAGTAGGATATGGACATTGGTGGGTATAAGGTCAACCGTAATATTTAAGCTCTATAGCAAGGTTTAAAGGAGAACTAGGGTGTAAGTGTTTTCCCCCATAGTTCTCCTAAGGGTCACAGGAGGACATAAACTCAGGGGGACCGAAAGCTCAGTATATCGCGAGCTACAGCTCACGGTATACTGAGACCGCCGCAGCTGGGACAGATCCCAACATAACTGTTGAGATCCACCCAGCTGCGTGATTGACAGCTGGCTCTGCCTATCTAAAGGTAGAGCCAGCTGTACCCGCACCTTCCCCATCCGTTCCGCCAGTCAGCGCTGGAGGATCGGACAGGGGAGGGGGGGATCACGGCAGAATAAAAGATAATCAGATTTTGCCCCTTAGCACCAATAGCAAATAAAAAGGTAAGTAACTGGCATTATATGTGCCAGTAGGATATGGACATTGGTGGGTATAAGGTCAACCGTAATATTTAAGCTCTATAGCAAGGTTTAAAGGAGAACTAGGGTGTAAGTGTTTTCCCCCATAGTTCTCCTAAGGGTCACAGGAGGACATAAACTCAGGGGGACCGAAAGCTCAGTATATCGCGAGCTACAGCTCACGGTATACTGAGACCGCCGCAGCTGGGACAGATCCCAACATAACTGTTGAGATCCACCCAGCTGCGTGATTGACAGCTGGCTCTGCCTATCTAAAGGTAGAGCCAGCTGTACCCGCACCTTCCCCATCCGTTCCGCCAGTCAGCGCTGGAGGATCGGACAGGGGAGGGGGGAATCAGTGCAGGAAGCCGTGAGTGACAGTCATGGCTCTCTGCAGGGACAGGATCGAGAAGTGAGCAAGCGGGTGGTATGTGTTCGCTCACTTCCCGATCTATTGAGCCGACGTGTGACAGTTTCATTGTCACGCGTCGGCTCGAACTATGAGGATGAGTGAAAATCACTCACCTCATAGTTCTCCTTTAAGTTTGAAGTGGTGCTTTACAAAAATAAATTGAGAAAAGGAAAGAAGACACAACAAATAGATGCATTTTAATCTGTCTCATTTTCTGAACTATTGCTCTCATTTTCCATTACTTCTTCCTCTTCATATTTGTCATTTTTCTCTTGGACTTCTAAAAACCTCAGGTTTGCACGGATAGAAACAAGCTTTTCTACCCTTTCACAGGTCAGTTTGTTTCTTGATTTGGTATGAATATTACCAAACATAGACCAGATTCTTTGACATGCGGCAGAAGACGCAGGAATCTGCAGTAAGTGAGATGCAAGAGGTGTCAGAGGTTGTGTTGTGCAGAGACCTTGCCACATGTTGCAGTTAGGATATGTTTTGCAGAATCCCAGACTGCATTCCTGGCCCAAATCCCTGAAGATGTTCTGTATTCTGCGACATTTGAAAGTACTTTTCCAACATCAAGACCTAACTGTGCAGCTTGTTTTGTAATCCAGTCAAATGCAGCAGCTGTATTCTCATCACTCACATCACTGCCTTTGAATCTTGGATCCAGTAGATTTGCAGCAGCGTGTATTGGATGGTAACAACATTTTACATAAAGTCTCAGAAATCTTTCATTAAGGTCTTCATGTTATATACATGTAGTTTGAATACCTTGTCAAAGATATATTATTTATCATTGTAAAAGAACATATTCCACACTCCTTTTTTTTAAATTTAATTTTTCTGGAAAAAAACAAAAACGTCTTTGGAAAAAAATGGAAAGAAAGCCTGTTTTTACCCCAATTTTTCAGTTTTTCCCCCCCAGTCCTTCCGATCTATAATTCTGACACCTGCATCTAACTACATTGTATCAATTTTTGTTTACATTTTCATATGTTTCAGATAGAGCTGCTTTGCCACACAGATCGGAAATGACAGCAGATCCTGGCAGCTCAATCCACGGCTTTGCTTGGTAACCTATTACCATGCGTTGTGGTGTGATTTAAAATAAGGTCAGCATTTCTTTTAGTGCAATTTGGGGCTGGTACAGACCTAGGCGGTCCAGGGGAGCGCGTCCCAGCATGTGCACTTTCACGCAGCGGTTGCTGCGCGGCCCCATTTAATTTAATGGGGTGACATTCGTGCGGCAATCGCTGAAAAAGGGTACATGTACCTTTTTTTGCAACGCGCTGGCTTTTTTTAACCGCAATCCACCCAGCGCGACTGGGGTGCCATTAGAAAAGAATGCTGCAATAATGTGTATCTTTTAGCTTCTAGCTATATGATCCAGACTCAGGATTTATTTGTAACCATCTTTATCATGCACACTTTATCTTCATGTGTCCGCTGTACTCCTAAGGACCGCCTGCTTGAGAATGTGAAGAAAATCTTCCAAATATAAAAAATAGATATTTTAGGTAAGGAATTTGCCATCAGTCTAATGGCATGTTTGCAAACAGAGCGCACGGCGTCATATGACACACTCAGGCATAAATTACCGCTGTAGCTCCTCTCAGCAGCAAATTAAAGTGAAGTCACCATTCCACTAATGTTCATATTAAAAAATAAAAGTCACACTTGACAGTTGCAGACTGGGGAAATCCTTGCAGGAAATGAGTCCAGGAAAATCCATGAATAGAAATATTACATATGTAAAGATGATAGATGGATACGTGGTGTGAGCTAATAGCCTCTAATGACCAAAATATTTTAAAGTTGCAGCAGACGTCATAGCGTAGCGTTAAATCTAACTGACACTTCGTAGATTTTTATGAAAGGTTGCTGTATTTTTGAATGTTAAGAATATATTTTTTCATTCCTACATCAGACACGCCTTCTGAAGCTACCCATGTGATTTTGGCAAGACTGTTCAGATGCCTGGACTGCCAACGGGTTCTGTGGATTGAGATGGCGGTTAAGTGGACAGAACCTGCTGCTAACAGTTGTGCTGACCCTGTATCATCTGTAGTTTGAATCACTGTCCCGGGGCATACATGTCAAGAGATCAGTATGACAGCCTAACATTTTTAGAAGGTATTGTCAGTATTAGCAGACTCTATGGGCCCATTTATAAGGAAGATTGGATATCGCTCTCAGCAGAACATTGCAATGCAAACACCACACTGCAGAAGTGATTTCTGCATTGCGGTGCAAAGAAGTTGGGATAGGAAAAGACAAGTTTCCTCCTTCTCCTGGAACTTTTTTTTTTTTCATTTGTTAGAATGGGTAGGTGCTTGAAACACAGACAAATGTCCACAGAAAAGAACCAGATGGTCCATTGAGTTTTCTTTCTATTTTTAACATTATTGTCTGGAAATAGACTGACTCACTACTCACAAGCCAGCCATTTGATGCTCGCCTCAATCATCAAAAAAGAGCGAGCGTTCTCCTTGTTTAGAGCCCTGTGTAAGGCCAATGCAGTCTCTACCTTGTCGCAGTTGATGACCACTGCTGAGGCAACAGGAGAGCAAGCACGTTGCACATGCATGGAGCGCTGAACAAAGATGACGTTTGCTCCTGTGATGATGGGGATGAGCATCAATTGGCTGGTTCGTCCTGGAAATGGGAGAGGACAGAACTTTGAAGAATATTGGGAGTTTTTGTGTCCTTGGGAGTGCAAATGGCCTACAGGTATGGAGGATTACATTACTGAAGATTTGTAAATGCTGCTTAGTTTATTGGCATCTATCGGGGCCTCTTGACTGCATAGGCAATTTGTTTTTTTTTTAAATGAGCCAACCCTGTTAATGTATTTAAAGGGTTTTATGTACCCACTTTCCCTTCCTTTTCTTAGGCTGCACATGCCAAAGTCCCTACAGATATGTATCTTGCACCGTTTTGTGTTGCTCCTCTCTGGACTAGCTCTACCATATCAATCTATTTTTCTAAATGTGGTCTCAAGTACAGGACACAGTATTTGAAATGAGGTCTAACTAAAAACTCTTGCTGCAGAGCCCCAAAAAAGTAAAGTGGAAGCTGCCCCCGTGACAAGTTTTCTTTTTGGACAAGATGTCCACACACACACTCCCAGCCCTCTAGATATGGCCCTAGTTTGGTTTTATGGTTACCTTGTCTCTGAAACTGGAACATTATTGTTCGGGTTCAAATGACACACCCCTCTGCTTCACCCAGCTTGAAGATCTTCCTGCTGTAGTGGTGCTGGGGGAAATCCTGCAGGGCTACATCACATATATGCAAGGCCATCCGTATAATGAGGCAACTTAAGACTGTTGCCTCAGGCTGCATCTCTTTGGGTCCTACCGGCCAGATCTCCCAGGTTGCTAAGAGCTGGGTGGGGAGATATGTAAGGGTCATACACATCTCCCTGGGATGATCTGGCTATCGTCCTGCTCAGCTCCTGGCAACCAGTGACATCAGTGAGCTTGGGCAGTGCACCAGCAGAATTCCAGCTAGATCACCGTTAGCGTTCACCACCAGCACCCCATCAACCCACCAAATCTCCACGCCCTCCAGCCTCAGGTGGTGACTATGCAAGGGACACCCCTGCATATATGTTCCATGCAGAATGAGTGGTGGTGGTAGGGCGTTTAGGAGACCATTCAACAAGTACACAGTTAATTAGTTCTCATCAGTGCAAGATATGGAACCATGGCTTCTGCAGTTATTAGCTCATGGGGATTCAATGAGAGCAACAACCAAGCATATGATGATGAGAACTGAAGTGTACCATCATTTTGAAAGTCTTTGTTGATCACATTGCAAATTAAGGTGGAACAAATGTATGCTTAGAAGCCAACCTACTTTTTAGGACTGGGCTTTTAGGTTTTATTTATCCCACTATAAAGATTCCATTGTGCTTCAATCTGCAAAATTTCTGTCCACCTTTGTAACAAAATCATGATTTCACAGCGATGTATGCATGCATAATCTCATAGTCAAAGCTGTTGAAATGTGCCTTTATATATTCACATTACAGTTCTATTAATGCTCTTTTGATCCAGTGTGTTAAATCAAATATTAGACCGCAGAAGATCCTGTTCCACCATTAATGTATTAAGTTCCATGTTAACTGTTGAAAATAAAGATGTATTAGTATCCAGGCCTGTGCGAGAGCACAAGCCAATTATTATGAAATGTCACAGCAAAAGAAAAAGTGACTTGTAAAACAATAAAAACTAACATACAACTGATGGCATAATATAGTGTTAGTAAACTATAAATGGCCAAAACCAAATATGATAACATGTGTTTGCATTTTAAAGTTGGAAAAAAAATACACTTGCAGTAGTCTCCTAAGCCATTCCAAACTGCAAGGGTTAACTGCAAGGGTTAACTGCAAGGGTTAACTGCTAGTTAAGTCTAGGTAGAGAAATAAGGAGTAGTTACTTATTCCTCACTCTAGTAGGCTCCCTTCATCTCCAGCCTCCTCTCTAAGGCTCTCCAGGTAGCAGTTGTACACTTATCTTCTCTACATTAGACATGTAAGCCGATCAAAAATTCATTTTGTTTCGTTTCATGTTTTTCATTTTTCCTTTTACGGCATCCGGGTCTAAACGTCAATTTGTTTCGTTATTCAGATTTGGATCTTAATGAATTTTCATTATAATTTTGGATGAGTTAAACGATAATTACGAACGTTTGGATCTATTAGAAACTATTAGGATGGAGTTAAGTTGTTTTTAAATGTGAAAATAAAAAATAAATGAGCGTGCAGTCCCCTCCACAACTTATACCAAATCCTTTAGGTCTGGTAGGAATTTTAGGGGGACACCATAAAAAAAGGCATGGGCTTCCCCCTAAATCCCAGACCCTTGATCCCAGCAGCCAGCCTGAAAGAGCAAGAAAGGTTGGGGGAACGATTGTATGCCCCCCCCTGCACCCTACCAGGCCACATGCCCTCAACATGGGGAGGGTGCTTCGCCAGAGGGGAACCCCCTTACATATTTACCTGTTTGTTTCCGATCTCTTTTGTTTAGAAAGCTCAATAACACAAGCTAAAATGTTCACACATAACTGAATAAGAGAGAGGAATTACCACATTTAGAGTTTCAGTCAGAAGGAGAGTCTGAAGGAAAACAGCTTCTGCCATACTTACTTTAGGAAATCCATAGCAGTCTGTGAGCCCATTGTCATAGATGAGCTGTGTATAATATATTTATTTATAAACCAAAGATTTGTTTATAAATAGTAAATAAGATATGAAATATAATTTTAAAAACATGCAAATTAAATTAAAATTGTCCAAAATGTTAATGCTTTCCTTTCCTGATAGACCTACGTCACAAACGTTCTTACAAGCCCCAATTTTCCTTTGTCTCTGATGGTTTTGATACAAAACAGTCAGGATTTTCCTGCTGCATTGTGGCAATGTTTGTTGCTATGTATTAGCTGTCCACATGGTTTAAGTTTTGTGTGCCTTCATATGCTAGTAGGCTTGGATACCGTTTTAATTCAATCCTTGTGTGTCCCTGTGCCTGTAGATTGGTTCTACATGGACAGACAGGGAACTTGTGAAAAAGGGACTCATTAGCTGTCTATTATCAACACTTAGTACATGCATGAGACTGTGATTAGCATATTGCAAACAAAAGTGTTACCGTCTTACAGTATTTAACAAATGTTACATCTGTTTATAGTTTGTAACTCTACATATACAAGAGGTAACCAAATGTTCCCACCACTATGGAGGAACACGGCTTAATAGCTTTCTGTCTCAGTACACATCTACAGATGGCTCAGACAATAGGATATACCGGAGGAACTGTAACCTTTTCCATGAACGGTTTAATTAAAAAATATACATATGATACAGAAAAAAAAACATACGCATGTTTATCACATATAAATATATGATATGTATGATATTTTTTTTTATAAAAAACTATTATTATTATTATTATTATTATAATACAGGATTTATATTGTGCCAACAGTTTGCACAGCACTTCAGAACATATAGGGAGACAATGCAATGCCATACAAAAGGATTAGAGTGTTTTGGAAATTAATATACACTGCCTGCTCATATTAATCCGCTGCGCTTAAAAGCACAGTTGTATTACTCTCTTTTGTGCAAGGACCGGAACTTTTTCTGTAGAGTCAGGTAGAGTCAGGACAAGGTGATGCTTTCATGCTGGAGTTTCTATTTCAAGTTTCTTGACCACCAGCAGCTTTGTTTATTATACAGCCAAAAGGTTAGCGCCCAGAGGGGGGTGGCTTTACAACATCAGCCAATCAGCCTCACAATGATAACAACAGGAAAGGGTGGCCCCAACAACCTTCCATTTCCTCCATAGACAATGACATCACAGGAAGTGACAACAGAAAAGGAGAGCACACCCACATGGAGCAGAGCATGACTCATCCTTGCCACATGTGTGCACAGCCACCATTTTGGCCAACACGGACTTAATTCAATACTGCTCAGAGTGACCAGTATCTATTAAGATCATTCTACTTGTTCGTATAGGTTTGAGACTATCTGCGGGGACATTGCTAATGCTATCGTCCATGTACGGTACGAGTACACCAACGAGGCATATATCAATGTCTTCTCGAAAAGCTATATGTATCCAAAAAGGGATAGCGCAGCCGTAACAGAAGTATAATATGTATCTCTCGTTATGCGGACTTCGCTTCGCTAATGTGTATGGACGTTTGAAGGCAAGAAGCCCAGCGCATTACACTTAATGCTCACAAACCGGCAAACGCCCCCACACACTGCAAACACGTCTCCAAGCCCATGAGAAGGTTGAATACTAACGGTTTTACCGCTGGTCCCGATTCAACCCAAGTACGCTCTGCTAGAGTGCTCCTCGGTTAAATCCGACACAGGGAGACAGATGGCCTACCTATAAAACACACACATCCTAATATAAAATGTCCACATGAGTCCATATAATAAAATTTCCAATCTACAAGGAGGGGCAAGTGATACAGAAGGTAATAACTGTGAGGGATGAGATGATTGAAGGAGTAGATGTACAGTTTTTAGGAGGAGGTGGGATAGGCTTCCCTTAGGCTAGGTTCACACCTGCACTACATCGCACGACACCCGGGACGTGCATCCCGGATGTTGTGCGGTCGTACACAATGCAGGCAGTGATTGCTGCACTGCCCCATTGATTTCAATGGGATGACATCCGCGCGGCAATCGCATAAAAAAGTTACAAGTACCTCTTTTTTGAGATACACGACGCACGGCTGGCGGAATCGTGGAGGGAAACCGCGCGATCCGCCCGGCGTGACTGGGGTGCCATTAGAAAATAATGGCACCTACTGCGCGATTGGTTCACACCTTGGCGACTCCTGTCCGAGCAGCAATCCACGCGGAATCGTGCACGATTGCCGCGCGGTGAGGTGTGGCCCAGGTGTGAACCTACCCTGAAGAGGTGAGTTTTCAGGGATCGCCTAAAGGTAGACAGAGTTGGGGATAGCTGAATAGGTTGTGGTAAAGAGTTACAAATGATAGAAGAGGCACTAGAGAAGTCCTGGAGGTGAGCATGGGGGGAGGAGGAGGAGCAGAAAGTCTTGGGAAGTGCACAGAGGACATTTTGGGTGATACTTTGAGATGTAGAGATATAGCCAGAGGCAGAGTTGCGGGTGGCTTTGCATGTCGATGTTAGTATTTTGAATTTAATGTGTTGTGCTATTGGAAACCAATGGAGGCATTGGCAGAGAGGGGCGGCAGCCACTGAACGGTTGGTAGGGTAGATGAGTTTGGCAAAATAATTTCACAAAATATCATAAAATAGTAAACATTAAAAATCTTTAGAAACTTGTGTTTAATAATGAATTTTCCTAAAACAAAAAAGTTCAAGTAAAAGTTAAAAAAGCTGAAACCAAGAACCATATTTTTTCTATAGATTGCAGCTTACCAGACTGAGGGGATGGCTGTATTAGTGTTCTGCAAGTACAAAAAAATATTTTTATCTGGCAGAAATTCATGTTCTTGTAACTTTGTGTCACTGAAATCTCAGACAATGTCATCAGCCACCTTCTGTGAATTACAAAGGAATGCCTGGTATGATGAGTGAGTGTTGTCACCCTCGTGCTCCATTCACACATGACCGGTTTTCCGAGCATATTCAGCTGTACGAATACACACAGAACCGTGCTAAACTTAAAAAACAATACATTGCAATGTGCATTGTTCAGACTATTGCGGCCGCCCTGAGGTACGAAACCGTGTGTCCCGCAAAATAGTACACACATGATTTTATGGGCGGATTATGCACATTCCAGCTATAGTAATAAGTTAACGTTTGCATGGTTTCGTTCCGCACGGTTTCCCGTGCGAAAAACCACGCTACCGCTATGTGTGAATGGAGCCTAAGACAGGAAGTGAGTTATCTGCAGGATCAGCAGGTGAAAATAAAGGCAAAAACAACCCAATAAAGAACACGAATGCAGCCACCACATCTAAGAACTGGTAAGCTGCATGATATCATAATTTTTTTTTTAGCACTTGAACAATTTTCTTAATGCAATGGTCTCATCAACTGTAAAGTGCATACATAGCCAAATATTTTTTTTTTTTTTTTAGTTTTGGATACAGTAGAAAAGGGTTAAACCTGGTATGATGTTATTCTTGATTCCTGTTTCTCATTGGGGAGATTTTCCTTGACTGCAACGAGTTAATGTTTTTGAAGTGCTTTTATAGTCCGGTTTGTCTCAGCAAAGTCCTGCCAATTGTTCTAAAGTTAACTTCACACAGATGCTGCTTTCTCAGACTGCTTGTGTTCCTGGAGTATGTGCTGTGTATTCAATGAGAACTGCATGAGAAGAGAAGATATATGTACTGTCCTTGTCCTGAGTTGCAGTTTAAAGTGACATTAAAGTCAAAAAAGTTTTCTCTCCCCCAATGTTAATTAAAGCACTTACCTTAAATTATGTTTCTTAACTGTCCCTCCAGCACTGTCCCTCCAGCGCTGCTGCGGGTCTCCGTTCCAGCGCTGACTCCTCTGTCCTTGCTGGCACTTGGTGTCCCACGATATCTGCTTGTGGGTGCACGCGTCCATAGACTTACCTTGTGTCTCTCCTCGTCTCCCGGCCGAAAATGCGCCCGCCCCAAGATGCTTTGCGGCCGCCCGAGCATTTTCACATTTTCGGACGGGTGCGCGTGGGGAAGACACAGGTAAGTATTAACCTCTTTTAAAGTGTTTTTAAAAAAAAACACTTTTTGCATATATCTACTGCTTACTAGCAGTAGACATATGCAAAAAAAAAAAAAAACCGGAGGGTTTAATAACCCTTTAAGTAGTTTAAAGTGCATTTCCATCTTGGCACTCAAATTTGAGAAAACTCCACTATATGTTTGCTATATGTTCTCGGTACCTCCGTGGTACAGAGCAGAATAGAAAATCAATGAAAACAGTAAAAAAAAAAAAGGTTGACATTTTTTTTTTAAATGCTTCGCCCAGTTATTGTTTAATGACAGACCAGCATCCCCAGGTCATGTGGGGACACTGATCTGTCATTACAACTGAGTGGGACCAGCCGTGAGATCACGACTGGCTCCTCCGAGCTGTCATTTGCGAAGGGGGTTACTGCCAGCCTTCGGCAGGCCGTTCGACCATCTTTAGCTGACACTTCAAAGCATATGCCTTCAGCTCGGCTGAGCCTCTTGGCCACCTTCGGCTGCTGTACGGGCTATAGTGAATAGCCCGTCAGCAGCCCTTCGATTCAACTGAACCGAAAGGCTCCAGTGGACGAAGAGAGCCGAAAAGGATCAGCCGAAGCTACGGCTGGATCCTTCGGCTCCTCCGTGAATAACCCTCAAACATTTTGACTGTGCATGTCATTTTTTTTTTCTTTTTACAAATAGACAATTTATATACCAATCCAGAGTAGACTGGGAACCTGTGGCATGGAGTAAAAGATTGTGAATCTTTGGCCTGAAGTAAAAGATTGTGAATCTTTGGCCTGGATTAAAAGATTGGGAACCTTTGGACTGGAGTAAAAGATTGGGAACCTTTGGCCTGGAGTAAAAGATTGGGAACCTTTGGCCTGGAGTAAAAGATTGGGAACCTTTGGACTGTAGTAAAAGATTGGGAACCTTTGGCCTGGAGTAAAAGATTGGGAACCTTTGGCCTGGAGTAAAAGATTGGGAACCTTTGGCCTGGAGTAAAAGAATGGGACCCTTTGGCCTGGAGTAAAAGATTGGGACCCTTTGGCCTGGAGTAAACCATTTGGAACCTTTGGCTTAGGGTATCACCAGGTAAAAATAAAATAAACAGAAAATAAAGCTGACATATCTAAGAAGCGGAAAGCTACATTTTGGTTTTTGGCTTTAGATCTTTGTTCACGAGACGGCGCACTATAGAGGATCCTTCGCTGTGATTTAGTGGAAGTCTGTTTATTTCCTTTTAGCCCAACTCCCCATCGCCTGCTTAGTTATACTGTCACAACACAAAGGAAACATTTCTAAATAGTAAAGTGTGTGTTCCCGGGATAATAACACTTTTACAAGAATGTGGATTTGTGTTCTGATCTCAGGATTAAAAGAAGAATAGCATGGCATTTGTCAACACGAACATCCAACAAAACATTGTTCTCTGATGAGCTGCAAATAGATTTTTGCTGTGTTTTTTTATCCCCAACAATGAAAAACATAAGCTCAGTTTGAAGATTAATTTACATTTCTTTAATGTACATCTGAGAAAGACTCTTGAGGATTTAAAGCCCATTTTTTTTACGTTTTCAAAAAACAAGGAAGGGTTTAGTATCTGCCAGGCTTTTATTGTTATGTCACAACTAGGGAGGTTTCCCTATGACAGCTATGTTAAATTAAACAGCAGTGTTCTTGCCCATTGCTATGTGTAACCTAATACAGTGAGGACAGAGCTACAACAGCCTCTGACTTGGAGTCAGAGGCTTGAGCTGTGTGGATGGTTTGGACCAATGGCAATGGAGGGAAAAATCGCTCCATTGATGACAAAGACCGTAACAAAATGCCTTCATTCCATCAAGAGAAAAATTATAAAGTACTATCTAGATGGTACAGGTGCCCAGAAGGGATTAAACACATAAACCCAGAGATGTCTGACAGGTGTTGGAGATGTGAAATAGAGGAGGGAATATACTTGCATATATGGTGGAGTTGTCCTAGGTTACAACCATTCTGGGAGTCATTGTTTGAAATATATCGCCGTGTGGAGGCAACAAATACTGAAAAGGATCCCCTAACTGCATTATTAACATTGATACCAGGTCCAATAAAAAAAAATAAAAATGATATTTTAAGATTTATATTGGTAGCCGCTAAAATAAGTATATCACGGGGCTGGAAACTAACAGTCCCACCCTCAAAAGAAAATTGGTCAAATACTATAGAAGAAATAAAGTATATGGAAGAACTAAGTGCAAAGGATACAGATAGGAATGATAGTTATAAGAAGATATGGGAGAAATGGGAATTATTTAGACAATCGGAGGAATTTGAGAAAATGCTGAAAGAAGGTTAAAGGCAGCAATTGAAAAAGGATTAAGGAGTAATGCATGTATGGTCAAATAGGAATAAAGAAATATATGATTATCATTTTTTTTAGATAAACATAGTATATGACCTATATGAATGAAAGATGGAAAAGAATGAAGATGGTTCTATGGAGAGGAGGGGAAATGGGAAGATGGGATTAAGAAGTGAGGACACGAGGTATATTTAGAAGAAGTAGAAGGGGAAGGCAGTACACATAGGGTATAGGAAAGTAGGTAATTAAATAGTAGTTAGGATACACAATAAAAGTAGGATCACTATAAATAAGGAAAGTGGGGAGGAAGGAATAAGTTTTAAGTTTGTAATAAAAGGGTTTATTATTGATTGTATATTGTTTAGCTATCACACTAGTGAACACATGAGGGAAATAATAATAAGAATAGAGGAACGTGGACAATATAAGGGGATATAGTAAGGTCTACATATATATTATGGGTTATAGAAGTCACAAACACTAGAGGGGTATTCTAAATGAAGTATAAGGGATGGGTACACTCTCTTTCCCATTCCCCACCTTAGAAACCATAAGAACGGGAGTTAGAATGGAGAAGAGAGTGATAGAGGAAGTAAAAATATGATGGATGATTAGTGATGGATATTGGAAGTGGGTGAAAGTTGTAGTTATCTCAATTAGAGCTATAAATAATTATTACAACTAAGAGATAATGTGAAAGTAATGTTTATGAATGTTTGTATAAATGTACTTTTGTGGAAACAAAACAATAAAAAATATATTAAACAAAAAACAAAGACCGTAACAAAAAAATTGGATAAAGATACTATTTAATATTAAACATATATATATTTGCCTGTGCATATAATACATTTTTCTTTTTGCAAATTGACAAATTAATATACCAAACCAAGACTGGGAATCTCTCAAATATAGAAGTATCCTTACCGATTTCAGAAAACCTGTAAGACCAGGTGGGTGCTTGGGTGCTTGAAATAATCGCGGGTGGCACCGTGTATCACATACAGTCCAGAAACGTCACCAGCACACCATTAAACGTGAAAGAAATCCATTTAATGACACACACTTGTCATTCAAATGTAGCATTTGAATGACAAGTGTGTGTCATTAAATGGATTTCTTTCATGGTTAATGGTGTGCTGGTGACGTTTCTGGACTGACTGGAAACCTTTGGCCAGGTAAAAGTAAAGAGGAAAAAAAATACAGCCATCATAAAAAGCCCTACTCCAGATACTTTTACTCTTTCAATAAAACAAGGAAGGGGTTAGGGTCTGCCAGGTTTTATTGTTAAATTACAACTGTGGAGGTTTCCCCTCATTTCCTGTCCAGGTGACTGAGGTACAACTAGTTATTAAAAACCCAAATGAAGACAAAGACGGTAACAAGGTTTTAAGTAGGGTAGAACTTCTGTAAAGTTTTGTGTGTGCCTTCCTGTCATAGTAAATCCATTCCCTTTAGTTACATATAACGAATGTCCACTGAGATTTGCAGGGCGAAGGGCTCTGCAAATTGTTTATAAATAGATCCCCATGGATGCCATCTTTTGCCACTGCTTTTTGTCTCACAAAAACACATTTGGGAGCAAGATCTTTATTTATTAATAATACTTTGCGCCTAAAAGAAACAAATTGTTAACTAACTAATGTGCCAAATAAGCCATCTACTTATACTAGATTTGCTAATTTTGTGCCTTTTGCATAGAAATATATTCATTTTAGAAACTAGAGCACTTTTCCATGTGCGCCAGTCTTTGTTAAAGTAGTATTAAACTCTCAATAATGAATCCAGATCAAACAAATATACATTGCCCAGCAAAGGATTTCTTTACATTTCTGCCCCAGTCATCATGTTTTCAAACAGCTGGATCCAAGTCTCTCAGCTCTGCTTCCCTGAACTTCCTGCCAAGTACAAGATCATAAGGGACAGCTCAGTCTCCAGCAGTTGTCCATCTACTAGTATGGAGAAAGGTGGAGGGAGGAGAGGGAAACAGGGGTGAAGGGATTGGCTTGCCTTGCTGTGTGTTTGTGGAGACACACAAAACTTACTAGCACACACAAGGGTGGCTCCGTAGGACCCTGCAAGGAAAAGGAGCGATCCTAAAGCAGGATATCAGTGCTCAGGGGACCAGCTGATTTGGCAGGAAATGTAAACTTTTAAACATCAAAGAGCAGCATCCTTTGTAAGTGATTTAATCAGCACTTGAAATAGCTTAGAAACCTTTTGACTTCCATATCACGTTAATTCCCACCATTAAACAAACTGCCGAGTTGTAGGATTGTCCACACTAGGCTCATCACACAGTCAGATGGTAAACGTCTGATCTGGCAACTCTATTGGATGTGTCAGGAGTCGAGCAGCCTGGGACATCACAAATACTCAGTGTGACATGTTCACCCTACACCCACCGGGGTGTTTTTGCTGTACATAAAGCTCTCCAGCTGATAAGAAGATAATCAGAAAAGGAACACTTGGGTGTAGGATTTTATTTGTACTGTAATGGAGGTCAGATCATTCTGTGTTACAGACTTGTTCTACTTATTTTCACTCAATCAAAACATTTCACAAATCTCCTTGGGGGGATTCAATACACATCCCATCCAAAAACTGATTTATGTAAAACATGCAATGCATTTCATGAACCAATTTTACCACTCCCTGAAGGAGATCTTCTGTCTTATGCAGTCCTCTATTAACTAAAATGCATTTTTAGCATTCAGCAGTTTAATAAAAACAAATGTATAATCCAACGTTCTTTATTAAAGGATCTTGAACACTGCAGAATAAATAGGTGCTCATACAAAGGATCTTGAAAAAACGTTTGGTTCTAGCTATAGCAAGATTTAAAGTTCACACTGCCTTTTCACTTCAATTGATCATCCGTTGCTGCTTTGTAAACATTTTTTTTTTTTTTTATCCAGATAAATATGAAACATTGCACATTATTGAATATCTGCCATGTGAGGCCAGCAGGTGGAGCGACAAGCAAGAACAGAAGCTCTCTGGTGCCTCCTTCTGCAGTTGTTGCAAAAAATTGATCTGCATTGCAGGCACAATTTCCATCTCTCTCTCTCCACCCTCTCTCCTTCACCTCTGTTTCCCTCTCCCTCTCTCTCCACCATTCGCTCTCACTCCCTCCCCTCTGTCTCTCTCCTTCCCTCTCTTTATCTCTCTCTCCTTCATTACTCCCTCTCTCTCTTAAGGTGCCCATACACTGCTCGATTCTCTTACTAGAATCGCGGGAAATCCCGCGATCGTACGAGAATCGAGCAGTGTGAACGGAGACGTGCGACCGTTTCTACTGTACGGTCGCACGTCTTTTGTCTAAGGAGCCTGCTAGAAAACCAGACGAAAATCGTACGATTTTCGGCTGGTTTGAACCGTGCTCGGGAGACAAATGCCGAACGGGCCGCTGTGCGCACGCACTGCGGTCATCGGAAGCCCGCCCCTCAGGGGGGCGGGCTTGCGATGATCGAGAGTACAATCTGCCTGTCCAAGATGGGCAGATCGTACGTTTTTTTAATCACTTTACAACCATCGCAAGACTAAGGTCTTGCGATGGTTGTACAGTGTATGGCCACCTTTACTCTCTCACATGCTCTTTCTGACTCCTCTCTCTCTGTCACTCTCACTCTCTTCTTCTCTCTCTCGTTCTCTCTAAAGGTGGCCATACACTCTACAAAAGGGATTAAAAAAACGTACGATCTGCCTATCTTGGACAGGCAGATCGCACTCTCGATCATCGCAAGCCCGCCCCCCTGAGGGGCGGGCTTCCGATGACCGCAATGCTGAACGGGCAGTGTGCGCGTGCGCACACCGGCCCGTTCAGCATTTGTCTTCCGAGCACCGTTCTAACCAGCCGAGAATCGTACGATTCCCGGCTGGTTTTCGAACATGCTGGTTCGACAGAAGACGTGCGACCGTACAGTAGAAACGGTCGCACGTCTCCGTTCACACTGCTCGATTATCGTACGAAAACCCAATCGCATACGATTATCGTACGATAAACGTGCAGTGTATGGGCACCTTAACCCCCTCATCTCCCCTCCCTCTCCTCTCTCTCCCTCTCTCTCTCCCTCCTAGCACAGATGGGTAACTTAGTAGAGAACAATTCCAAGCAATGGGTGAACGTATTCAGTGAACTGCTAATGTTATCAAATAAATGCTGCAACTGGGATAAATTCAGGAGGTTCATTCAGTTTCCGATAAATTAGAACTGAACTCAAACAGTGAGGATTTTCTATGTAATACGGATGATTTAGAATGTAAATTGTGACTAAGCAGTACCCTGAAAATGTACCCCTTTGTCTTGAATTCCTCCTGAAATATAGCAGTGCACTTCCTGCTATGTGAGTGTACCTAGGCCAACCTGTACCTACAAACGCATAGCTGTATATCTGCAGTGTGAGATCTGCAAAGTATCAGATACAATTGATACTAGCTGTGAAACAATGTGATGCAATTTGAACAGAAAAACAATTAACCCCCCCCCCCAAAAAAAAAAACACACAAAAAACGCATGTGTATATCATGCACCTTAGTCCAAATAATATATTGCTACAAAAATGTCCATAATCATGAGTCTTCAACAGTCCGTTATGAAATGGAAGATATATAAGTGGATGAAAGGTAATCTCAGTTTCCTGTGACCAGCACCAGAGAAATCTTCTGGAATGCACCTCACCTTTAGGAGAGACCCACCAGGGTCTGTATGCGCTGTTCCACTGATTAAAACCAGGTAGAGGAAGCACCTGAAGCCGAACACCTCCCAGTGATTTCCTCCTCTCAGGTACAGACTCCTATTGCCAGCCTCAGGAGTTGAAAGCAGTCAATTCGTCCGAAAGGACCATGCATCAAATAAAAAGTGGAAACTCGTAGTGCAGATGGTTTTAAAAGGATAACATATTTTTATTAAACAACCTACTTACATTCCATTGGTAAAAAATACGCTTCTGATAAAACAACTTGGTAAGCAGCCACAGATACTGTGTGCGATCGTTCAGCTTCTATGCTCTACCCTACGTACGTTACGTCAAGGGGCGTCACGTAGCAGCTGCTTGACTTGTGGAGCGAGGTTTCACACTATTCAGTGTGAGATCTAAGGCACTGCTGCCTCTGATTTTTAGTCTCATGAAATTTGGTGATCATTGGATTGGAGGTCATTTTCTGTGAGTATTATGTATTCATTTTGTGCTTGAAGATGCTAGACATTTTGAAGTTGGAGCAGGCCATTCACCCTACAAATCTTTTTGAACATTTGTTCTGTGCAAAAAGATGAAAAAAATTAACATCCTTTGATAAATTTTCTTTTTAGGTCGAAAATATATCTAAGAATGTTGCTTTTTGTGTCTATTCGCACAGAAGGAGCGTTCAGAAAGTTTGGACGGGCAGATGGTTTTGCAGATTGGTTATAAATAGTAGAGCTGCAGCTAACGATTATTTTCAAAATTGATTAGTTAGCCGATAACCCCTAGTGTTAGGGTTACCTGAACGGGTATTATAAGGTTTATAGGGAGTTTCAGTATTTTGGTTACAGGGATTGTTACTATTAGGGCTACTGGGAGGGTTACTGTTAGGACTATAGGGAGGGTTAGTGTAAGGGCTATAGGGAGGGTTAGTGTTAGGGCTATAGTGAGGGTTAGTGTGAGGGCTAGAGGGAAGGTTACTATTAGGGCTACTGGGAGGGTTACTGTTAGTGCTATAGGGAGGGTTAGTGTTAGGGCTATAGGGAGGGTTAGTGTTAGGTCTATAGGAAGGGTTAGTGTTAGGGCTATAAGGAAGGTTACTATTAGGGCTACTGGGAGGGTTAGTGTTAGGGCTATAGGGAGGGTTAGTGTTAGAGCTTTAGGGAGAGTTAGTGTTAAGGTAACTGGGAGGATAAGTGTGAGGTTACTAGGAAGGTTAGTGTTAGGGCTATAGGGAGAGTTAGTGTTGGGATTTCAGCAAGGCCTATTGTGAGGGTTACAAGGAGGGTTAGCATGGGGTTTATAGGTTGAGGTACCATTAGGGATACAGTGTAGGGCATCACTGAAAACTACTGTTACTGCTCTTTGGGACCAAAGGCTGAAATACTGGGAAGAAATTGGCTTTAAACTTGTTGAATGAGAACAAAATCATAATTTGGTGATACAAAGTATGTAGGGAAATAATCCTGAAGTATCAAACGTTGGGGGTGGGGGGCTAGCCACACACAAAGGAGGGGAGGGTTCTGTTGGTCATCCTGAAGTATCGACCTGACTTCATTCTGCTGTCACATATTAAAGATACAGCACACCATAACACGGTTATTTAAAAATTGCAGATTTTCTGCCCATGTCAGGCAGCCAATCCTATGGGGTCTTCTCAATACAGCATAATGCCATGCAACACATCCAGAAATGGCCAATAGACCAGATTCAAACTGCATCCCTAATAATTAGAAAGGATCTATTCATGACATTGACATTGGCTACATTTAACAGATATTTGTGTAGAGCCTCTGTGATGAACAAAACCCCCCTGTTGGCCCCCGATAGCAAGTTGAGTTGCTTCCCCGAAGCTGATGACTTAATAATGTCTGCTCCACATGTCAAGCAACTTACCTGTGACTCATGAAGAAATGTGGCAGTGATACACGTTCAACCAAAGATGGATTGCATTGATGTAACAGTAAAAAAAAAAGCCAAACTACATTTATCCACTGTTTATTGATTATATAAACTGTCTTTCTTAACAATCTTTTCAATAAATATTGTTTTTTATTAGAGATGCACTAATTCCATTTTTTCAAGACTGAGTACCGATACTTTTCCTCAAGTACTCGCCGATACCAATTACCAATACCCTTTTTTAGTGTCATGTGACAGTTTTTCTAAAACAATACAGACTAATGATTTTAGGACAGCTGGGACATAGCTCTGGGGCTCCACCATTGTCCTGAAATCATTGGTCTGTAGTGTTTTAGAAAAACTGTCACATGACCATAAACAAAAAATGCATCAGTACTCGTATCTGTGAGTACTTGGACAACTATCAGTACTTGTACTTGAAAAAATGGTATCGGTGCATCTCTTATATTTATTTCTAAAAAAAATCATACATTAAAACTGGAACGCACAAATCCGAGGAGCTCCGTATGCTCCTTACAAATGACAGCTGCCTCCTAACTTTTGAATTTTTCTCTAGCCTAGTGCTGGAGCTGGAAAAGTATCTGTACTTGTACTTGTATCGAGTAGGGTACTTGGTATCTGAACATCCTTAGTTTGAACTGATGAAGCCAATATACTCTGGATACAGGAAGCACCTCATAGGTTCTTAGCTATCTTTAGCTATGGCTGCATGGATGCTTGTGGTTATGTAGTACGGCTTTAAATGATGCACCAAGAACTCTTTTTTGGGACAGATTTAATTTTACATATAACTTCCATGACCTTCAGTATTTATTTAAACTGAGCTGAGTAGAATAGGGTCAGAAACTATGTTCAGATATTGTTTATTCTGCTGCAGAGCTATTTCTGTTGGAGAACATAGGATAATTGATGCCGCATCCAGGGTTGTGGAGAGAGATAGAGAGCACTGCCGATTTATAAAGCTGATTAATTGCGACACTATAGAAGTTTAAGTTACTGACATTGTTTCTCCAACTGTCCCGAGCCCTCAAGCAAAAGAAGGAGAATAAATAAATAATTCATGGAATACGCTGACAGTCTCCTGAAAACTGGAACCTGAGTCACTGCCGCCATCACAGACTCTAAATTAAGATATTGTACCTCTGACCCTGGTTGGCTATTCCCGGGCCTCGAGTAAATAAACAGAGACAAAGATATGGAGACGTACAATTTATTGCTCAACTGGAATACCTGAAAATACAGAGAAAGAAACATACATGGCATTACAGTAACACAACCAGCGCTACTGTATGTGAAGGCGATTTAGTAGTCAGCGTAAAGCTGACCTCCGGCCTTACCTTCCACAGTTGTACAGGCTCCACTTCTCTACAGAAATTGCTTACTCATTCCATTGCACACTGTGAGCTTCTCAAAATGTGCTTTAGAAGCTGTCTGCCTCATTTCCTGACTGAAGGACATCCAGCATCATCTAGCATTTTCCTCCCCCAGCCTTCGTGTTCCTGGCCCACCTCTTTCATTCATTGGATTTCAGTTATTTTATTCATAGAGGCTCAGCACCACATGTGGACATTATCACATCATCCTGGTCTCCTGCGTATCTCTGAACGTTTGCTCTGTGTGAATGGAGGCAACAATGAATGTTCTTAGTATACCTAGAAAATACCACATTGTGGCCATTAGATGGAGATGAGAAGCATAGAAAATAACTACTTATTTGATTTCCATTACTCCTCAGCTCCATTCAGTTTCCACCTTTTACTTGCACTCACGGCCCCCAAATATTGTTAAAGAAGAAATATGGGGAGAGTAAATCTATCACATGTCGGCTCTATTGATCAGGAACTGAGCAATCACATACCGCTAATCGGTCAGTTCCCGATCATCTTCCTGCAGAGAGAGGTCACTGTCAGTCATTCCTCCCCTGCAGGGATTCCCCCTCTCCGATCCGCCAGTGCTGAATGGAGGAATGGATGAAGGGGAGAGGGAAGAAGGGGAGAGGCAGGGCAATCTGTCAATCAGGCAGCGGGATGGATCCCAACTATAAGCTGAGTTTTGGGTCACAGGAGGACAATAGTATATGTCCTCCTATGACCCAAAAGAGAACTATAGCCAAAAAAGGTTGGGCAACGCTGTATTAAGTGTTGCAGCAGAGGCACTGCTGCTGCTCCAGCTAACAAATCAGACAAGGGTGAGCATATCCCAGCTTTGTGTCTTTTATGGGGAGTGGTGACCTTTAGGCCTTGTTCACACTAGACATAGTGTATTCTGGCCCGATTCTGGCCAGAACGCACTGCATCACATTGCGGCCGGCTCACTATGTTGTGGGGCAGGAGGTGGTGGTGCAAACACTATTTTGTTCGGACCAGACCGCAGGCATAGTGTGCCTTGCTATCCCATGCGGCCGATCGCATAGTGGCCGGAGGGCGTGGCTACGGTGCCATTCACTTCGATGGACCCCCTCCTGCCCCACAACATAGTGAGTTGGGCCGCAATGCAATGCCGGAACGCACTGTGTCTAGTGTTAGGCAGTGAAAAAGAAAACTCTACACTTGGGGTCATGCGAGTGATAGAGGAGAACACCAATCATCTGTGTATTGTAGTATTCAGGAAACTCAAAGAGGTCCAGCAGTCATCCCATGTCATACCGCGCTAGTACACTATCAAAACCTTGGTAGTCTCTGTGGTGTTAATGTAAAAGAAATAATAATAATAATAATAATAATAATAATAATAATATATTAAATAACATTGAACACAGTAGCAAAGGAAGCCTATGCAGCTGCAAGTCTCTACAACACTAACAGTGTATATCACTCCAGAGTTCCCCAAATAGTGAAATACCAAGTTAGCCACAGTAGTTGCACGCTCTAATATTTCATTGGCATTGTTTTAATAAGCTTATGGATTCATTTCCATCCAGAGTTGTATTTTTTCACCAAGATCTTGTAGTGATGATGGGAGAGTTGGACCTCCGTGTAAAGTCTTCTCCAGCACATCCCAAAGATTCTCAATATGGTTAAGGTCTGGACTCTGGACTCTGTGGTGGCCAATCCATGTGTGACAATGATGTCTCATGCTCCCTGAACCATTCTTTCACAATCTGAGCCTGATGAATCCTGGCATTGTCATCTTGGAATATGCCCAATGTGCCATCAGGGAAGAGAAAATCCATTGATGGAAAAACCTGGTCCTTCACTATATTCAGGTCGGCAGCTGACCTAATTTTCTGGGGACATAACGTCACTGAACCTAGACTTGACCAACTGAAACAACCCCAGATCATTACACATATCCAACGGAAGACTCTTACAGGTTTGCTTAGCTAAATCCAGGTGATCCAGGTGCTTTTTTTTTTTGCCAGGCAGTATTCTTTTGATGTTAGTCATTCAGTTGGGGCTGCCATCTAGTTTAATAATACATTATGTATTAATGTATGTAAGTGTATGTAAGTGTATGTAAACCCTAAAAACAAACATTTAATATATTGCATCGTACCAGCTCTTAGAAGGCGGTTGCATTAGTTTTCTTTTTTCCCCTTTTTTTTCTACCTAACAATCCTGTGGATAACACATTACCTGACCCTGGATGACCACGGTGGCTTACTGCACTCTATGGAGGAAGCCTTGATTATTAGGTATGTTCAGATACCAGTTCAGATACCAGTGCCGATACTTGGCATTTTCATGAGAACTACCAGGGTTGCAGCGGTTGCAGATGGGACCGGGCTCTGCACTCCACCACTGTCCTGAAATCATTAGTCATATTGTTTTAGAAAAACTGTCACATGGCAATAAACAAAAATGTATCAGTACTCGTACTTGTAAGTACTTGGGCAAGTATCAGTACTTGTGCTTGCAAAAATGTTATCGGTGCATCACTTTCTTTATATTTATAAAAACAAAATCATATATTAAAACAGAGATGTACGAATCCCAGGAGCTCCGTGTGCTCCTTACAAATGACAGCGGCCTCCTAACTTTCTAATTTTTCTCTAGTCTAGTCTTGTTTGAAAAGTATCTGTACTTGTACTTGTATCGAGTACGGTACTTGGTATCGGTGCAGCCCTAATTATCATTTAGGCTGGACTTTAAACATGTCTTCCGTTCTTAATCTCCATTACATGGAATGGCGAGATTAGAGGTTTACACAAGGAAGAACTATTGTTGCTTCTAGTTCAACTCAAATGAAGTGAGATGGACACTACATTTTTAGCAAGATCAACAGGTATTTTCTGTACTTGCTGAAAATGTTCTTAGCCTGAACAAAGAAAACTAAAGCAACCACCACATCAAAGGTCCAGTAAGCTGCAATATATTGCATTTTTTTTGTTCTTGGTTTAGTATATCTTTTAGTAGCAGAGATAGCACTTTTTGTTCCATCGTCACCACATAGGTAGTATTAGGGAGATCACTGTTCACACACTAAATAGCAGAGGTGTCTATCGGTTGAAGAAGGTGGTTTGCGGTTGTAGCTATGGAACACTCAGTGCATGTTAACCACCTTTTGTACAGTCAGTCCCCTACTTACGAACAAGTTCTGTTCTGAGAGCATGTTCGTAAGTCCAATTTGTTCGTAAGTCCAACAAAGTTAGCCTAGGTGCCCAGCTATATCGCTGCTGCTTTTAGGCTTGCTTCCGGACATCCTGGGCTTGAAATAAAGCTACTGTACTACTTTACTATATACAGTACTGTACAGTAAAGTACACAAAAGCACACACACGTGACAATGTATGTCAGACACGTGAAGTAACTTACATGTTCGGACATGCGAACGCATGTTCGTATCTTTGGAAGTTCGCAACTAGAATGTTTGTATGTAGGGGACTTACTGTAGTTGGGGATTGCTGAAGAATGGCAGTGATTTTGTATGTAACAATTTACAGCATTGTAAGCCTTGTACTGTATCACGTAGTTCTCTTTGCTCTCCTCACCACAGAGACATGACCCAAGCCTACCCTTGCCTGAATTCCCTGCAGACCTCCTACTGATCCCAACTTTTATATGCAGCCTTTTCAGACAAGTGAGTCAGAAATCTTTTAATATCCTGGCCCATTCTCCCTGCTAATGAGCTAACTGACCGATCATTTCGGCAATGAGACACCCAAACATTTCAGCAGCTATAATATGCTTCATTGCAGGAGGCTGCTGATTAGACCTGTATGTGACCTATAATGACAATACTAATTTAAGAAGCTTCTTTGGCATCTCAGGCAGACTCTACCCCATTTGACATTTGGGCAAGAAAGGGGTAATGATGGGAGTGATGTCATGCGATTGCCATTGATTCCAGGTGTCTTCCTTTATTTTGGAATAAACATATTTACTGAAAGTGGAAGCGGAGTCATTTTTCTTTAACTTTTGTACAAAAGTTAAAGAGGTTGTACAAACTTTTGTACAACCTCTGTCGTGTTTTTATTAGGATTTATGTACAGGATGGGATGTTTCTCACTTTTCCTGGGGAATGATGAGTATTGCAGCAAAAACTATGTTTTTCATTTTATATTTTTTAATTATGAATATTTATTTTGAATGAAGTCTTGCTTTAACAGAAAAAAATATATCTGATGTTAGGTGTGCTTTAAATATCCTTACTGGTGAAAACTGTTTACTGCTTAGTTCTGGAGTACAAGTTAGACTTAAACATTTAAAGAGATAAAAGAGGCTATAAGAATGTATCTGTGATCTCCTTGCATATTTGCCTAATGTAAAAAATCTGGACGTAAAGAATAACTTCAGTAGAGATGGAGGCTGGTATAGACTTCCTGTATGCTGCCAGGTGTCCTGCGTAAATCTGCACCTTTTCAAAGACGGAATCTTATTTCCATCTGCCAGGTCTGTAGCAGAATTTTACTACAGTTCTTAGCAGCAGTCTGAACTTCTGTATTTCCAAACACTCAACCTGGATGGGGCCAATGCAGTGCTGACATCCCTGGGTGTTCCTTCATACCAATAGGGTTGTTGCAGGATAGGCACTCCAGTAGGAGGATGGGGGCAGGATACATGGTAGTTTTTTCATTACTTGCTGCAGATTGGCCGGACACAAACCCTACCCCCCTGTCTTCTCCCGACGCCTGGTACTAGTACAGGAGTTCTGGAGATGACAGCATGGCTCTGACCATTACATGTATGGCAGTTGGATATAACGTTTACTTCTTTGCAAAGTATGACCATTCATGACTAAGGTAGCTCAGAGGTCCCCCTTAACTAAAATCCACCCTCTTTACCATCGATTCCACATCCCAATCTTAGCAATTAATACAGTACACAAGGGATGGAGTTTAAATGGCCACAGCAGCCTTTTAATAAAAACCTTATAAATAACTTTTTATAAATAACAATAATCAATAACCGTACAGGAGGAATTGTTTGGTTTCAAGGTCCTTGAAGACACTATAACTATAAACAGACTAGTATCTGTGGGCCCCTTTCTTATACCTGAACGCCCCCAGCTGCCATACACCGACCTCGGGGACATAATTAAATTGCCCGCAGACCCACATTGGCCCCTATTACCAGGTCATAACCGTTTGACCCTACCACCACAGAAGGACACCCACACCAAATATGGGCCTCCTGTCAAGTTATCCAACCCAGACAAATGCCTTCAAGGATCCAAATCGCCAAGCCACCGCTGTGACAAAATTCAACGACCACAAAACCATACCTAAGTTCGTTCCTTCTCCTGGTCACACTGGACTCCTGGAACTCCTCCTTCCTGGATACTCTACGAAGCCCCTCCTAGAAGACCACTTTCCTCCAATCCTGTGAGTATCCCTCCTCTAACCAGCTTTTAAAACTAAAATGTCCTCTAGCCCATATGGGGTACATACACAGATCAGCCATAACACTGACCATCTGCCTAATATTGAGTATGTCCCCCTTTTGCTGACAAAAACAGCTCTGACCCATCCAAGCATGGACTCCACTAGACCTCTGAAGGTTTGCTGTGGTATCTGGCACCAAGCCAACAGTAGCAGATACTTTAAAGGAGAACTATGGGGTTAGGGCTTTTCCCCATAGTTCTCCTTAAAAGTTGCAAGTAGGGTTGCCTCCTTTTCTTCCAACCAAACCCAAACACTCTAGCGCCACGCGTCAATTTTATTTTGAAGACATATACCTTAGCGCTGTACAGAGAACACATCACATCAGTCTCTGTACAGAGGAGCTTACACTCTAAAGACAACACCAACCAACAAAATGGTCACACTGGCGACTAACTCATCTAGCCTCCAATGGACTTCCCACGGATATCTACCCAGTTAGTATGTGGCGGACGTAAATAGGTAGTCCTGTTGGTGTCTTTGTGACAACTATGAGTAACAGTGCCCACAGTTCTCGCACTAATAGTGCTCGCAGTATCAGTGCTTGCAGTAGCAGTGCTGGCAGTAACAGTGCTCACAGTAGCAGTGCTGGCAGTAACAGTGCTCGCAATAAAAGTGCTTGCAGTGCTCTCAGTAACAGTGCTTGCAGTAACAGTGCTTGCAGTAGCAGTACTCGTAGTAACAGTGATACTGATCCTTATGCCCCTTCTCAGCAGTCACCACTGCTTCTGTGAATGAATTCGCTTGGAAGCCCACTCCTCACACTGCTCCAGTGTTTCTGTTCGGTAATAGCACACACCTCCCCTTCTTTCCCTTGTTCTGCTCTCTCTGCTCATTCAGAACTCCTCAGCTCCCCCGTCAGTCCCAGCACGCTCACCCTTTACAGCCACCTAGACAACCTCTCTCCCCCGGGGTCCCAGGCTCTAGCTCCAGTCCACAGCCACACTGCACCTTTGTTCTCCAGCCTCTTCTCTTCTTCTCCTCCTCAGCCTGCCACACAGATTATGTGTCTATTTGTCTGGGTATTAGGTGGCCTGAAAACCGGACACAAGATGCAAAACCCAGACTCTCCAGGTGAATCCCAAACAGGTGGCAACCCTAGTTGCGAGGTGGGGCCTCCTTTCCTCCCCATGTGCATCAATGAGCTTTGAGCTGCCCATGGCCCTGTCACCAGTTCCCTGGTTTTCCTTCCTTGGACCAGTTTTGGTAGTTGCTGACCATCCCACAAGAGCTGTAGATTTGGAGTTGCTCTGACCCAGTTGTGTAGCCATCACAAATTGGCCCTTGTCAGAAAAGTCCTTATGTTTCTGAGTTTTTCTGCTTCCAACACATCAACTTCAGGCACAAAATGTTCACTTCCTGCCTAATAAATCCCACCCAATTCCAGGTGCCATTGTAACCAGATAATCAATGTTATTCCCTTCACCTGTCAGTGGTCACAATATTATGGCATATCGGTGTATAAAGGTACTAAAGTGGTAAAAGTGAGCCAGTTAAAAATACCTTTTTTCATTTTGCTTAGGGGTTAGAATCCCTGTCTGAGGAAAGACCTATTGAGTCAGCTGTCACCAAAACAGACACTGGAATATTTCCCTCTTTCCCTGTTCTTGTGACAGCTCAAACTTTTGGAATTTTCCCTCACTTTCAGCATTAATGACAGTGATCACCAGCACAAATAAAGAGTGAGGACACAAGTATACTGTGGATACCTGTGGCCAGGATTCCAGTTGTTCTGATCCGCAGCAGCCATTTAGCCTGTACGACCCAACGGCAGGCTGAAAGGAGCCAGGGCTATCCATGGCTGTAAGCATCTATATACATATCCAGGAGTTACCCATGGTTAGGGACAGATGACTGACCTTGGAAGCAAATAGATTATACCCAGGGCTGAACATCTGTCCCTAACCACATGAACAGTCATGGCCAAAAATATTGGCACCCCTGCATCTCTGTTAGATAATACAGTGCCATGGGCTATAAACTTCTTGACAATGTTGCGCACAGTGGATCACAGGAACATTGAGATCTCTGGAGATGGACTTGTCACCTTGAGATTGTCTATGCTTTTCCACAAAAACTTGGAATGTAATTATTTCTTGCAATTTGGAGACGGTGACAATAATTTTGTCCAGTCCATTTTTGGAGTTTTGCGTGGAATGTGTCAGGCTTGGCTTTTACTCTCCACTTTTTTGTGTCATACCAATACAAACAAAAGAAATAAACATGAGAATGCCTAAACATTTGTAATTGCAACAATTTTCTGCACAAAGTGGTGCATTATCTGACAGAAATGCGGGGTGCCAACATTTTTGGTCATGACTGTACATGCAAATACATGTTTACAGATGAGGACAGCCCCGCCTCCTTTCAGCCTGAGTTGTACAGGCTGAGTGGCCCCCGATGATCAGAAGACCTGGGACCCCGGCCACTGGTACCTGCAATACACTTGCTGCATCATGGCCAACGTGCAAATATCTCAACATATCTCAACGTGCAAATGTCTCAACATAACTGCCTTTTACTTCTTCCAATAACTCAATCTAAACAATTATGACCTCTTGTATCACTTGCCCCTACTACTAGATTGTAAGCTCTCACGAGCAGGGCCCTCCTAACCCTATTGTACTGCAACTGTATTGTATTGTAAATTGTATTGTAACTGTACTGTCTCCACCATTTTGTAAAGCGCTGTGCAAATTGTTGGTGCTATATAAATCCTGTATAATAATAATAAAAATGCGGCCTTCATGTTATTTAGTTAAACTAAAAATAAAAGTGGAGATGTTCTTTGGAACGCCTATCTAGCCGTCTTACAAATTTGGCCTGAGTAGAAGAATTCTCTGTGGTACATATCAATAATGCAAAACTTCTCTAGCTCAGGAGGACCAGCGCTACGGACATTACTTCCTTTACGTCCATGTCGTATATCACAAATCCAATGCTTCACTTTCTTTAAAAGGAAATTACATTTTTACTGGTTCTGAGAGGCAGTTTGGTAACTATGGGCTATTCGGTTATGAACAAATCCAGGAGTTATATTAAATGGGAGCAGCTTTGATAAGATGAACAAAACACAAGTCTACTGCCTTCTACTATACAAGAACATTATGGCTTCTGGCAAAGCTGCAATGTGAGCCTGAACTGGAAGTGAGGCAGATTATTGTAGAGCTGGATGTCAGGTTCTAGCTTCTAATAACCTTTACAAGTCAACAAAAACTCATAAAAAGGTGCAGCAACCATGAAAAGGTTTTATCCAGTGTATTACAGGTGTATGTATTTCTGCCTAAAAATGACATTTTTATTTTATATGTTATATTTCCTTCTGAGATACAGCCTGCCCAAAAATTTAATTTTTATTTTACATTTTACAGTTACTTTTGAGATACAGTTTGCCAAAAATTACATTTGTATATTTATATTTCCTTCTGAGATAGAGTCTGTCTAAAAATTAAGTTTTTATATTTTATTTTTTTCTTCTGAAAGTCTGCCTAAAAGATATATTTTTATTTTATATTTGCTTTTGAGATACAGTCTGCCTAAAAATTACATTTGTATATTTATGTTTTATATTTCCTCCTGAGACACAGCCTGCCTAAAAATTACATTTTTAAAGTTTTCCCACTTTAGCTGTATGCAGTTTGGAATGTAGTGTAGTTGGTCAAGGAGCACAAAGTAATGATTTGCATAGTTATATTTTGATGTACACGGGGTCCAAATAACAAAAAAAAAAATGCTAACCGTACACCAAGGTACATTAATCCTCTAAAATGCAGTATACAGTTGTAGATAACGTCCCACAGCACACATTAACCACATTGGAGTCCAGACCCAAACTACTCAGAATATATTCAATTCTTGAATTCAATTCTCTTTCATTGTATCTTCTCAAAATTGACATTCTCAAGACCTCCTAACAAAAATAAAAAAAATGCTGCAAATGTTATTGGCAAGATGATAACCTGCTGCAATTCATCCAGGGCTGAGGGATCAGTTTGATTGGACCCATCCTCTTAAATTCCATTGCTATGTTTGTTTTTACATAATAAAAAAACACTTCTAGGAATACTTTACTTCCTACATTTGAAAAGTTTGCACATGGTCAACCTTCCCTAACAAAGAAGTTCAAAATAAAACATGAGCAATGTTATGCTCTGGGGCATTGAGGCTAAACTGCAGGCAGATATAAATAATTACCATTTGATCCTGTTGTGTATTAAAAATGTTTTTATTCTTAAATACAACTAATTAAGTACCTGAATGTATCTTTAGTTTAGCTTTCGCAAATGCCCACACAGCAGCTTTCAGACCGGGTTAGAAAGGTTCAGCACTCTAAGCCAATCAAAATTCCAATGTTTTATAGATCACTGTCAAACGCTGTCAACAGTAAGAGAGAAGAGGGATTCTCTCGGCACTCCCCTTCTTCCCATTCAGCAGGATGGAGAGGGTCACTGAGGCTGTATTGCTTAACTGCAGTAGAAAAAGGTCCGGTCACATACCTGGTGGTTCTCTCTTACAAGGGTGCTTGGATCACAATACTGGCTGAATAGAATTACAAATCCATATGCCGGTAAAACAGTTCATATACTGTAAAGTTCTACTGTGTGGCTTTGTTTAGCAATATGACAGAAATATGGGGCTCCCGTCAATGCTAATTGATGGGCATAAAGCTCTCATTTACATATTAAAACCTCAGAATAAGACACCCAATAAGGAATAAATAAATGCATGTTTGCATGTAAATTCCAGCTTGATCTATTGAAGTCTGTAAAGTCTGTAAACAACGGGCCTTACAGGCTGTAAAGAAATGGTTGAAAATATGTGTGAGCGCCATCTGCTGGCTGAAAATAATTCAACATTTTGCTACCCAATATTACTTATTTACATAACTTAAAAAAGTAAGGGGTCTATTCACAAAGCTGCCGAAGGATCTGGCCGTAGCTTCGGCCGATCCTTCGGCTAGCTCGATCCTTCGGCTAGCTTCGGCCCCAGGACCTCTTCGGTTCAGTAGAAAGGGAGGCTCCCCGAGCGCCCGAGAGAGTTTTTTTTTTACAGCAGCAGAGCCGCCGGACAATAGGAAACTATTGTTCCTATGGGACTGAGCAGAACAGCCGAGCCGAATGCCGCTCAGCGGCATTCGGCTATTCAAGCCACGCGAAGCAAGCCGATGTACGGCTGATTTCAGTGGTGGGAAATCCAAAAATTTACAGCTGTCACCAAAACATATAATTCAATAGGAACACCTGCTGTGTTGATGCATGTCTATGACTGGAATTCCTTTCACTTTGGAGAGATTTCCTTTCACTTCCTGTTGCAACTGCAGGACACGAAACAAAGGGAAATCTCTCAAATGGGGCACAGACAACGAATAATTAAATGACAGGAGGTTTTTAAGCCTTACCTACTCTATCCAAACCAAAAAAAAGTTTTAGCTGTACATACATGTTAATAAAAAAAAGCAGAAAGGAATGCCTTTGAGGTTTATAAAGTGTTTTTAGGATGCAATGATCAAAGTTTAAAGTGTATGACCAGCCAATTTATTTTACTGTTTTTACTGCTAACTGGGGATTCCCTTACTTACAATGGTTTACAAATGGCCAGACAGGAAATGAGCAAAAATCTGCAGCAGGGACAAAGCAATAAAAAGTTATAAAAGAAACAATAAATAAGTGAGTAATAAAAAATAAATAAAAAGAAAAAAAAAAGATTTCTGTCTGTGGTGCTGTTAGAGATTTACTTTCACTTCCTGTCTAAAAAAACTGCTGTTACGGGAACAGGAAGTAAGGTGAAATCTCTCTAACGGAGCCCCGGATACTAGTAAAAACCTGTAGGGGGACTAACCTTTTCCCAATCTATTCATAGCTAAAAAAGTATGGAAATAATTCAAAACAGACTCAAAAACTATAGTTAAAACCAATTATTTATAAACATTTAGACAATTGAATATTATTATTTATTATTTTAATGCCTCAAAAATAAAAACAGAATTATCAGGAAAAGCAAAAGCTGTTGACATGTAAAATACTTTATCAGATATATTATTATTGGCTTAGAAACTCTAGAGCTGAACAAATATGGGATTTAGTGATTAAAATTTTAATCCAAAATGGGATTACAGTAAAATGTGGTGTGGAAGTGATAACAACGCATTTTGAGGTCATCTAGACTAAAGCGTAACATGTGGTATCATTTACTGTATAAACCGCATAGTGATATGGAAAGTCGTTATTGAATGTGACACATGATTTCTATGAAGAATTCTTTAGCGTTTAACTAACATCCGTTGTCAGTGAAAACAATTTATTGCATGCCTGTTATTTGGGAATACAATTTTTACAATACACTGTACTTTTAAAAAAAAAAAAAATTTTATTTGAGGTCTATGCGTAAGAAACCTTGAATTGCATGTTATGTTGGGCATGACCCCGCTGTCATGGTGCACATCGGCACCAATGACAAAATAGGAGGAAACTGGAGTGTCCTAAAAAGGGAGTTTAGAGACCTAGGTGCTGGGATGAAGGAAAGGACCTCCACGGTAGTTTTCTCAGAGATACTGCCGGTGCCAAGAGCCACTCCGGACAGACAGCGCGAGTTGAGGGAGCTTAACAAGTGGCTCCGAGCACAATTTGCACACAATGGCTGAATATTAATAACAATTCTGAAATTCTCTGTAATTCACTTATTTTGCCATGCGCTCATCTATATACTTAAGCAACTGACTTTGAAAACTACAATAAATAAAGAAAGTGTAGGATTTGAACAAGAAATTAATTCTCCTTGTTTTTATTGAGTTGGTCGAGGTTGAAAGGAACATACACTAATGACTTTCAGGTGGACCTAAATTATCATTTGGACCAAATCCTCGATTCCACGAAGGCTTGATGAAACAGATGTGATTTTTTTTTTCTAAAAAGGCTAACATGTTATTTTTAAAATAAAAGTGACTCATAGTTTTTTAAGTCAAAAAAGTCATATTGGTAGGTGATTAAGCAATACACTGATTGCAAATTGAACCTAGTTAACCCATTGGATTTATTTAACTGGGTGAACTATTTATTTAACTTGAACTGTTGGGCTCCAGTGTTGATTGACACGCAATTTCTTCCATTATTTAAGTTGAACTGATTATTTAGACATGGCACAGTTACACAGTAAACTTACTTTTATAAATTGGTGAGGTTTCATAATTTTTAAAATTGCCATTTTGTTTTCTTGAAGTTGAATTCATCTACTTTGTTGATAATAGAATATAAAATAGAACTGTAGCTCCGAGGAGTTATTAGGTGTCAT
The DNA here is from genome assembly GCF_000935625.1 of Nanorana parkeri. Classification (NCBI taxonomy): domain Eukaryota; kingdom Metazoa; phylum Chordata; class Amphibia; order Anura; family Dicroglossidae; genus Nanorana; species Nanorana parkeri. The sequence goes on from NW_017307032.1 coordinate 344,755, forward strand.
GCAAAAGAGGTACAAAAAAGCTTTGTGAGTCCTGATGTAAAAATAAAGACACACACACCTCATAGACACGCACACCTCATAGATACGCACACCTCATAGACACGCATACCTGAGATGAGAAACATGGAAGCCATCTAGTGCTACTTTTTGTTAGGATGATGATATGCCCTTGGCATACTTATGGTAACATGTTGTACTTATGGCCTGATAGAAGCAAACATCCTAAAACAGAATTTCATGGCCAGTGCTCAGGGGACCAGCTGATTCCACAGGAAACATAAACTTTTAAACATCAAGGGGGGAATTTATCAAATCTGGAGCAGATTTGCACTGCAGCCAATCAGCTTCTATCTCTCATTTTCAAATCTCAGCTGAGCAAACTGAAGAGAGATGCTGATTGGTTGCCATGGGCAACTGCTCCAGTTTCTGTCTGTCCAAGTTTTGATGAATTCCCCCTCAAGAATCAGCATCCATTGTAAGTGATTTCATCAGCATTAATAGTAGTTAAAAAAAGTTTGACTTTAATATCACTTTTAATTTATTGCTTTTAAAGCATCCCTTATGGGCAATTTTTAGCATTGTAGTTTTATTGCAATTTCACGGGCGCACGCAATTTTAAAAGCGTGACATGTTTGGTATCCATTTACTCAACACAACCCCATCTTTTATATCTTACCCAAAAGATTGGGTATTATTTTCTGTTATAGTTAGTCAGGTTGAAAAAAGACACAAGTCCATTGAGATCAACCTATAGATTTTTTGGGAAAAAAAAGAAGAAAAACCTAAAACAGAATGCTATGCCCACAATTATCCCCTGTTGTTCCAGAGGAAGGCAACCCCCCCTATAAAGCATGGTTCAATTTGCTCCAACAGGGGAAAAAAATTCCTTCCTGATCCTATAAGGCAATTGGATATTCCCTGGATCAACAATCTCTGGTGCTTAATATACCTATAAGAACTCAATATCCAGTAATATTCTGTGAATTTAGGAATACATCCAGATTTTTTTTTAAACAATTAACTGAGTAAGCTAGAACTAGCTCCTGGGGGAGTCTATTCCACATTCTCACAGCTCCAACTGTGAAGAATCCTTTCCGTATGCAAAGGTTGAACCTCTTTTCCTCCAGACGTAAAGAGTGCCCCCCTGTCCTTTGCAGTGACCTTAACTTGAATAATTTGGCACCAAGCTCTTTATATTGACCATTTATGTATTTATACATAGTGATCATGTCCCCTCTTAATCGCCCCTTCTCCACAGAAAACAGATTCAGGTCAACTAATCTTTCCTTATAGCTGAGCTCCTCCATGCCTCTTATGAGTTTAGTTGTCCTTCGCTGCACTTTCTCCAGTTCCACAATATCCTTTTTGTGAACTGGTGCCCAAAATTGAACTGCATATTCCAGATGAGGTCTTACTAATGCTTTGTACAGGGGCAGGATTATGTCTCTATCTCTGGAGTCTAGACCCCGTATAATAAAAGAAAGTATTTTGCTTGCTTTAGAAACTGCTCTAGAAACGCTATTGGTGGAGGCCATACACAGCTATGCCAATGCTCATTATGTAGACATGGTCCACTGTTGTCACCATCGGGAAGCCCACCCTGAAAGTGCCATACAGCCATCACTGGAGTTCATGTGGACAGGAAGTGGCTGCAGTAAATCAGCAATAATAGAATGCTACAAAATAGGTTAAAACAGGATTTGATAAAAAGAAAGCTACTTTATAGCCTGTGTTTGGAGCTTGTGTCGATGGCATTAGTTTGACATCATTCAGAATTCATGAACAGGTGCATTTGACCTGCAGTTCATTTACTTCTGACCTGCATGTGACCTGCTTCAAAGTTTTGCACTTCCATAGACTTGTTTACAGCAAATTAAAACCCATTGACACAGGTTCTTACAGAAAACCAGGAAATATAAAAACTAGCCCTTGCAGTGGGGCTACCCTCGCACTGCAAGGGTTAAAGGAGAACTATGGTGTCCAAGCTTTTCTTTACTTTTGTATTCCATGGGCTATAGGAGTAAATTTTACAATTTACTCCTATAATCCAAAATGCACCCTAAACATACAATCGTTACTTTAAGATGGTGGGCGGGGCTAAGCGCCGCAGTGGGGAGAGATTCCGACAATACTGTCGGGATCCTCCCAACTGATTGTTCTCACTGTGACTGACGGCTTTCTTTGAGAACTGCTGCGTGTCCACGAATACATGGGCATGCGCAGCAACTCTCTTCCTACCTCCACGTCCCCACAAGCAAATGACAGCCGTGGAAGTGGAAATGGAAGGCCGTTTCTCCTCAGTGCCTCCACCCCTCCTTCCTCTCTCTCCGTCTTGAAAATGTGCAGCAGTTGTATGGAAACATGTTCCCCGTAAATCTTAGATCCCCTAACCGTTCAGCTATTATCATAACCCCGCCCCTTCCTTACAGCTGCTTAGTATTTACATAGCCACGCCCCCTCTGTGCAAGCTCTGGTGTTCTATGAGAAAGAGACGAATGTCTCCTCTCACATTGTGTGCTCTGATTATAGATTTACGGGGAACAGGTTTTCATATAACTACCGCCAGGGCCTCGGTACTGGTGTAATTGCACACTGTGTGCTGTTATTTCATTTAATTACAAAAGTGGATTATAATGGGGAACATTACACTGTACTGTTCCCTATTATAATCTATTTCTCTGATTAAATGATTAGACAGGGCTACTGTTCTATCAAAGTTTGTGACTAGTTTGGAATGTGTGACCGGTGACGTGGTCACACATTTCAATGTAATCCCGCCCAGTTTTTTGGCGGTGGAATATGTGACCACCAATAGGTCAAGCATTCCAACGCTTTCTCAGCTGTTCCGGGGCAGATCGGCATTACAAATCGTATGTGCAGGAGAACTGATCTGCCCTGCAACAGCTGTTCGGTCCTTAAATTCTTCTATTTGATTTTTTTGGAGTGAAATGTGAGATCGCACTCACAGAGTCGGATAGTAGTGACATTTCAGGACTGAACAGCTGTTCCAGGGCAGATTGGTTCTCCTGCACATACGATTTGCGATGTCGTTCTGGCCTGGAACAGCTGAGAAAGCGTTGGAATGCTTGACCTATTGGCGGTCACACATTCCACTGACAAAAAACTGGTCGGGATTACATTGAAATGTGTGACCACATCACCTGGGGGGCCTCTTACATGAGTACAGCTGTACCAGGGGCGGCATGGCAGAGGTGACATTGGAGGGAGTGGAGGAGGCCAGGCCCCAGCAGCAGCAGCAGCAGGTAAGAGGAGTTAGGAGGAGGTACAGAAAAAGGGACCCGGGGAACAAACCACCTGAGGCCCTGCAGAGGCCGCCATAGAGAGTCTCAGATGGGCTGTGCAGGATCTATGGTGTGCTCTGCAGGGTCACTCTCAGGTGGGCTCTGCGGGGTCTCAGGTAAGTCCAGAGTCCAGTGCATTAATAAGCCCTGAGTCCAGTGCGTTACTAAGCCCAGAGTGCAGTGCGTTACTAAGCTCACATATACCTATATACATGCTATACATAGTAAAAAACTATATATGCCGTGTTAGCTTCATTTTAGATGTCAGAAGGGTTTTGTGGCTCCCGGTGTTTTCTTTTCTGTGGGAAATGTGTCCAAATGGCTCTTTGAGTGTTTAAGGTTGCTGGCCCTGCCCTAGACCGAAAGGAGCAGTTATCTTGAGTTCTTCTTTAAAGACATTTATTTCTAGTTATGCTCTCCATAGCAATTGCATTCTATTGCATTTCCGGAAAGAATTAGGAGATAAACATAATAATTTGACCAACTTGTATTACTTTTTCTTTATACTAGTGTTCAAAGATGCTTTACAGGAATCCAAACACTTCTTGTAGATCATTGGTACATTGTGTACACCAGTGCTAAAAATTTCCACTCGCTTGTTCGCATTTGGCGAGTTAAAATAAAGTGAGGGCGAGTGGAAATTTGGATCTCCAAGTACCGGTCCGCGGACCAACTCCGGCACGCGAGCTGGTACTATGTGGCCCGCAGCCAGCTGACATGTCAGGCACACAATGGCAGACCGTGTACCTGACTTGCGGGAGCAGCTCCACGGTCTGCATCTGTGTCGGATGCAGACCGCAGAGCAGCTCCTGTCAGCTCTGGCTTCCTTCGGCCGGAGCTCTGACAGTTCTGAGCTCCGGCCGAAAGAAAGGATGGATCGATCCCTGGTTATCTGGGGGTGATTAGTGAGGTCTGCTCACTAATTGAGTGTACAGTGATACCTTGGTTTACGAGCATAATTCGTTCCGGAGGCATGCTTGTAATCCAAAGCGCTTGTATATCAAAGCGAATTAATATTTGTGCGGAGGGGGTGTAACTTTGTAACGTTGAGAAGTGTATTATTGTGTTTTAAGCCTTACAACCATCGCACGACTTTCGTTATGCGATGGTTGTAAGGTCATTAAAATTTCGTACGATCTGCCCATCTTGGACAGGCAGATCGTACTTGCGATCATCGCAAGCTCTCCCTGCTGAGGGGAGGGGGGTTGCGATGATTGCAGTGCTGAGTGGCCAGTGTGTGGCCTGTGCGGCATTCGTCTTCCGACCACGCCACCAACACGCCAAAAATCGTACAATTTTCGGTGGGTTTTCCAGCGTGCTCAGAAGACGAAAGACATGCAACCTTACAGTAGAAGCGGTCGCACGCTGCCCATACACCTGCCGATTATCGTACGATCGCGGGATCACCCACAACTATCGTACGATAATCGGCAGGGGTATGGGCACCTTTAGTGTATGTGTATATTAGGCCCCATTCACATCTACAGTATATTTCAGGTGTGATTAGCGATTCCTGCGTCAGGAACTTGTGTTTTCCTGCCGCAGGAATCCCTAATCTGCCGTTTACAAGCGGAAACTATTTTAAAATTATTTAAGAGGGGTGTTTAGGGGCGGAGTTAAGGCTGGGGCAGGGTAAGGGTTAGGTGGGGCAACTGGTGGCTAGTAACTCTTAAGGCCTGGCTAGTAGATTCAGGTGTTCCGTGAAACTATCTGCAGAGTCAATAGCTACAGACCTCAAACTTTGTGTGGCCTTCAGATTTACAATGGTGTGTAGAGAGCTTCATGGAATGGGTTTCCATGGCCGAGCAGCTGCATCCAAGCCTTACATCACTAAGTGCAATGCAAAGCGTGGGATGCAGTGGTGTAAAGCGCGCCGCCACTGGACTCTAGAGAAGTGGAGACCTGTTCTCTGGAGTGATAATTCACGCTTCTCTGTCTGGCAATCCGATGGGCCTGTCTGGGTTTGACAGTTGCCAGGAGAAGGGTAGTTGCCTGACTGCATTGTGCCAAGTGTAAAGTTTGGTGGAGGGGACATTATGGTGTGGGGTTGTTTTTCAGGAGTTGGGCTTGGCACCTTTGTTGCAGTGAAGGGATATCTTAAGGCATCAGCATACCAAGACATTTTTGACAATGTCATGTTCCCAACTTTGTGGAAACAGTTTGGGGGTGGCCCCTTCCTGTTCCAACATGACTGCGCACCAGTGCACAAAGCAAGGTCCATAAATACATGAATGAGCAAGTTGGGGTGTAGGAACTTGACTGGCCTGCACAGAGTCCTGACCTCAATCCGATAGAACACCTTTGGGATGAATTAGAGCGGAGGCTGCGAGCCCGGCCTTCTAGTCCAAAATCACTACCTGACCTCACAAATGTGCTTCTGGAAGAATGGTCAAACATTCCCATAGACACACTCCTAAACCTTGTGGATGCCTTCCCAGAAGAGTTGAAGCTGTTATAGCGGCAAAGGGTGGGCCAACTCAATATTGAACCCTGCGGACTAAGACTGGAATCCCATTAAACTTCATGTGCGTGTAAAGGCCGGCGTCGCAATACTTTTGGCAATATAGTGTATATAAATCCATAGAGAGGAGATTATGAGAGGGGTTTTTTATTTTTGTTTTGTGCACTTAGATTTATGAACATTTTTGAGTATACTATTGGTGGGTTACACTAGTAAAACATTGTATTTTTTTTAACATATTTAACACTTGAGTAGGAAGAAAGGAAAGGGAAGGAACAGGGATAAAAAAAAAAGCAAAGGAATTTTTTTTTTTTTACAGTTGGTGGGCTGGAAACACTCCCACTTTCTTTTCTTTTCTTTTTGTTGTTGTTAACACTAGTAATACGCTGTATTTTTACACATTTACACTTGAGTAGATGAATTTTTTTTCTCTCCTATGTTTTCTCTCCTATCAGTTCTCCTTCCTCTCTAATTTCTCCCTCCTCTCTATTTTTTCCTTCCTCTTTATGTACAGTATATAGTATATAGGGTGTTGAAAATTATTTTTTATATATATTAGAATGGCAATGGATCCTTATAAAAATGACTTTATAAATAAATATGGGAAGGGGTTTTTGGATTTTCCATTTTTTCTTTGTTTATTTATTTTCTTCTTGTTTTTTTTGTTGTGTATTGCATTTGTCTTAATGTGACTTATGGTGTAAGTTTACTCTGTTAATGACTTTGTATATATAATTTTTCTTTGAATATTGCAAAAATTAATAAAAAAAAGAGTTGAAACATGAATCCATACATCACACCTAAAAAAGACAGAATGAGCAAAAAAAGGCTTTATACATCCATGAGTAGATATAAATGTAAGGTTTATGTAAACCCATCTACTAAAATCTCATTTAGGCTTTAACATGGTGATGTAATTTCAAGAGTCATTGTTTAACTTTAATTAAAGGAGAACTATGGGGTTAAGTCTTTTCCCCATAGTTCTCCTTAGGGTAACGGGAGGACCCAAACTAACGTCCTCCCGTCACCCTAGGCTCAGTATACCGCGGCTGTAGCTCGCGGTATACTGAGACGCCGCAGCTGAAGCGGATCCCGACAATTGTGCAGGGATCCGCCCAGCTGCGTGACTGACAGCTAGCTCTGCCTATCTAAAGGCAGAGCCAGCTGTCCCCGCCCCTTCCCCCGTTTGTTCCGCCAGTCAGCGCTGGCGGATCAGAGCGGGGAGGGGGGAATCCAGCCCCTCCCCTGTCACGGCAGAGAGCCGTGACAGGATCGAGAGGTGAGCGAACGCCGCTATGTGTTCGCTCACCTCCCGATCTACTGAGCCGACCTGTAACAGTCTCATTGTCACAGGTCGGCTAGAACTATGAGGTGAGTGAAAAGCACTATCCTCATAGTTCTCCTTTAAGCAGGCATGGTCTACTGTTGTGCAGCCATCATTCATCATCTACTTCCTGGACTGCTGGAGCCTCTCACCTCTTGACTAATAAAGTTTCAATGTTGCAATCTGATCACTGGAAAAGAGAAGACTGAGGAAATCCTTCTTCCTACTTGCAACAGACTGATGTCATCATCACAGCCTAGGGTAAGTCACCGTCTGGAACTTAAGGACTACTTTTTAGTAATAAGTACAGCCTTATTTGAAAAATTATACTGTTGTTGCTTATTGTGGCGTTAGGAATTTATTAATGCCAACTTGTAATGCTTGGAGCTGACAAAACATAGGTATAGGACCCACATGTCATAATGTAGTTTTCTAGAAGTAGGGGGTCTTTCCTGATTGTAGGAAGATGTCTAGTGAGGAGTGTCGCAGAGAAGCTGGACTAGAGGTGCATGTGAAACGATGTGTGGTGCTCACCCCCAAAGGAGCCGCTGAATATGTCTGGACCCTGTAAGAGATCTAAAGTCTGGACCCTTTAAGAGATCCCTCACCCTATTCTCAGGTACTATATAGAGGAGAAGCCAGTGGGTGCACTGCAAGTCCTGTGACAATTCTCTCTCCAAGTCCTGGACTATTCCTGGCTGTTCTCTGGTGCTACTACATATTATTGGTCGCTCTTACAGGACCATTGTGCTACTGTTACAAGCTGTTGCTAAGGGTGAAGACACAGTCCTCTAAATTGTATCCTGCAACCCTAACCCTCTCTCCTAGTTGCTATTGTGCAATAAATGCTACAAAGTCCCTATGATTCAAGCCTGTTTCTATTCTGGAGTGTCGGTGTTGCTGGAGGTAAGAAAAGGGCCAGTGGCTGGCAAAACAAGTAGGAGAGCCCTAGTTCATATTCAGCAGCTCCTTTGGGGGTGAGGGCTACACATTGTTTCACATGCACCTCTAGTGGACACTTCAACCCACTATGCTGACACACACTGCACAGGCATGGCCCAGGGTTGCCCCTTTCAGGAAGCCAGTCCAGAGCAGTAGCGTGCAGTTGACTCTGGAACGAGTGCATGTAAACTGGAAGTGGCTGAAAGAGGCCGGAGGAGGTTAGCAGCACTGAGATGCAGAAAATGATGAAACAATGTAAAAAACATTATTTCTTAAAAAGCAACTTGCAAAATGTTATGATACACAGTACTTAGCTGTGATCCAGGTAGGGTTTTTATCTACTTTAAAGCTCAATTCTAGACTATTTTTTCCTTCATAAGGTCCCCCACCCAGTTAAAACAAAAGCTGCTTTGGCTGCAATACTGGTCTTCAATGCGGGAGTGCCCCTCCACAGTACATCTTCTCTACCACAGGATGTCCTCAGTCTTCAAGGTTTAATCCCAGAATTACTTAACCCAGAAAACTGAGGACAATTGCATGAATGTAGGGCATGATGGGTTTGCTCCCTGAGAGCGTTGAGAGAGTGGTGCTGACATCATCATGTCAGCGCCACTCTCTGCATCTGGAGGATTGGCCACCACCAGGGGAAGGCCGAGCAAGAAGAATACCCAGCCTGTCATGTCACCGCCATCAAAACCTGGAAAAACACAGCATCACATACATCAGGGGGGACTCCAGGGGAGAGGAAGATGGTAAACTGATGGGTGGTTGAGCCCAGAGTTGGGTTTTAAGCTAATCCTGATGTATTTTTGATTTTTTTTGTAGTCTCATCACCTTTAGCGATTGGTAAAAGCCCTACTGATATTGTCTGGAAAGAATCTCCTTGGAGGCAGAGCAAACCTAACTTTTGTACATGTTACTTTGAATTTGAAATCTGCACCCTTGTCCTATTTGTTGTGAAGCACTTTATAACATACTGACATGTTATAAATAATCATAATATCACCAACTAACCTTTTTTCAAAATGTTTTCTAAGAACATTTTTTCAGTTAAAAGCATTTTGAGCTTAAGAAAACATCAATTCTTTTGAAAAGTGTAGTTAAGTGCTTGATGACATGAAACATTGGAGGTCCCATGATTTATTGGTTTATCTAGCTTACAGTCTTGCTGAAGTTCATTTTGATGATAACATGTAACAATGACTTGGGCGAGAGAACAATGATGAGCCGTCATCAATAGGGACTGACTCTGTAAGTGCGGTACCATTTTTACAGGGGCTACAAAAGCTCCAGTAATACGATCGTCTTCATCTCTGCGCGCAAATGAATATGTCTTTCTATACATTTTGAAGGCTCATGTATGAAAAGAGTGAAAGGACCACTGCAAGTTCTGTGATCTTTGAACGTGAATGAAATTTGATGAAAGACTAAAGCTCACAACATCTGAGCAAGCTGAACGGGACACATGCATGCCCCAGTGCGAGTCTCTTCACTCTCTTTTAGCCTTTGGCAAGAAAAACCTATCGCGTCCCATCTGTTTAGAATATTATATTTTAGGGGCATAATGAGACCATTTACAATGTTACTGAAAAATTACACAGACTTGAGCTCCGTTCTTTATCATAGAATGTTTTTGTTCTAAACAATCACTAGACAACCGCTTGACGTCTTTTTTTTTTTATTAAAGCAAACATCAGACTGTAGAAATCTATAACATTCCATTAGAATTCTTCTTTTAGTGGCTACCATAGGATGCTACACCTGCAGTTAAACTTTAGTAAGTCCTATAGGGACACTCTGGTACTGTCTGTAGGTTTCCTCCCATAAGCCAACAACATGCTAAATGTTTAAAGCTAAAGTTTGTGTACGTGGGCATCCCAAGCTAATAGCTGTTTTAGTCATTTAAAAAAAAAGTTTACATGATACTCCAGCTCCCAGGTTTTCTATCTTCTCCCTGCAGAGGAAGTAGGGTCTTCTTATGGTGCCCAGATCACTGTCTGTGTCGTGTGGACACTTCCTATTGGCTGTCCAGTTTTGGGGTCTTAAGAAGACTGCAAGGCATGATGTTGTCAGGAAGATTGACTGGTCTACTGCAGTTCTGGATCCACAGTTCATGGCTACTGGAATTGGTGCCAGCGAAGAACACAAATGGTGGACTATTAAATATAAAAACATATAAAGGTAATTACTTTTAAAAAAATAAGCTGAATTAGGGAGGTGGGGAGTTAAGGGATAGATGGAAGGGGCATTCTCATGGCCTGACATGAGCATTAACTTACCTCCATCCATACTGGGCTTCCCAGGTCTCTCCCTCACTTTAAAGGAGATCTATGAGGTGAGTGATTTCCACTCATCCTCATAGTGAGAGCCGGCTTGTGACAAAGAAGCTGTCACAGGTCGGCTCTATAGATCTGGAAGTTAGCAGAAACATGCCGACGATCTGCTCACTTCTCAATCGTCTCCCTGCAGTGAGCGGTGACTGTCAGTCATTCCTCCCCGCAGGGATCCCCTCCCTCTGATCCTCCAGCGCTGACTGGAGGAACGAACGGGGAGGGGGCGGGCACAGCTGGCTCTGCCTCTAGATAGGCAGAGCCCACTGTCACTCACGCAGCTGGGTGAATCTCGACAGTTATGTCGGGATCCATCCCGACTGTGGCGTCTCAGTATATTGCGGGCAATAGTCCGCGATATACTGAGCTTTGGGTCATGGGAGGAGGCTAGTATATATCCTCTTGTGACCCTAAAGAGAACTATGGGGAAAAACGCTTACCCCATAGTTCCCTTTTAATACTAATCTCTAAGGCAGGGGTGCCCATAAGGTCGGTCGCGATCTACCAGTCACTGGTAGATTGCAATGTCCTCTCCTCCCGCTGGTGGGGCTTCTCTAGATCCCCGCTGCTCACCCCATCTGTATGCAGCGGGAATCCGAGAAAAAGTGAAGGTACCGGCGAAGGGGGAGGGCGGAGGAGGGAGCCGCTGTCACAGAACTAATGCTGAGCGGTGAGAAGAGAGAGAGAGACACTCGATCTGACAGCTGGCGCCTCTCTCTCCCCTCACCGCTTGGCCTTAGTTCTGTGACAGTGGCTCCGCCCCCCCGTGGCTGAAGTGCTTCGTGTTGGATCACCGCTGCCTCTGCCCGGGAGAGCAGGGGGGATCCATGGGAGAAGCTGAGCCCCCATCTGCGTGGCCGAGCGGCAGAGTATCGGTACATATGAGTGATATGTACCAGTCCTCTGTGCAGGACAAACACTGGAGCGATCAGCTGATCACTCCAGTGTTTGTAAATAACTGGAGACACATAGTACTATGTGTCCCCAGTTATAAATGAACAGGATGTGATTTACATCACTTCCTGTTCATTCGTGAGTTTCTCAATGGGGAGAAGCACTCTGTACAGAAACTGTTTGATAGTAAAATATTTTCTTAATGAATGGGAAGCCTCTGTGCTTTCCATTCATTTAGAACAGAGGCTGCAGAAAAAGGCTTTGTGTCCTCAATTTCTTTTTCTATTTTAAACAGGAAACATCAGTGGGCTGTTTAGACCCCTAATATTTCTCCGAAGACCCTAAAAGTAAAGTAAAAATAAAAATATTTAATAAAAATAAATACAAATTAAATGTAAAAAAATTAACATTTTATAAAAATAACATTTTTTGAAAAAGTTAGCATAAAAAAACATTTTCGGTTTCGGCCTGACATTTATAAGGTATTCACCGGCTGAGGAAACGTGCTGTGGTTCGTGGGGGAGGGTGCTGGCAAGGAATGGTCATGGGGGGAGTTGTGGAATTGCACGGTTGTTGTTGCAAGAGCTCTTAGCAACCTGTGACGCTCTGTGCAGCTTCTCACCCAGCTCACTGACATCACCAATTTCCAGGAGCTGAGCGGGAGATCTGTCTTCCGTCCCTCCAAGCTCCTGACAACTGGTGACGTCAGAGCTGCTGTTCGACGTCAGAGCTGCTGTCCGACAACTCAGCACAACAACCGTGCAATTCCACAACCCCAAAACCCCCAGTGACCATTCCTTGCCAGCACCCCTACCCCCCAACCCCGAACCACAGCATGTTCCCTAAGCCGGTGAATACCTTAGGGACAGCCCTGCATCCAGGCTCTACAAACATATACTATAACCATAGACAACACTGTATTTAGCAGGTGTGCTGCTTTAGACACAAATGAGTTTCCCCAGCCATATAACATGATGATTACTGTGAAATATAACAGAAAGTACTCTTTTAGGCACAAGTTGAAGTACAATTGATCTTTGTATTTTGTACTAATTGGGTCACCTTGCACAAGTTCTTATCCATAAACATGTTTGATATATATTACAGTAGCCTATACCAGGCCTCAAAATTTCCACTCGCCCCATCGCAATTGGCGAGTAAAAATTGCGTGGGGGCGAGTGAAAACTCACCGAGGAGCGCCGCCGGCGGGACCAGAGAAGGGACACTACCGCCGCGGCGATTGCTTACTTCTGTTCTCTCTTATCATCTGCCGCTGCAGCTACAGAGCGGCCGACAAGGAGAAGAGAGGACACAAGCGAACGATCGCCGTGGCGGTAGTGTCTCATCTCTGGTCCGCCGGCGGCGCTCCTCGATGACATCCGCTGTCTTCTGCAGCTTCCTCCGCCCACCTCAGCTGCAAGGCTGGGAGGAAAATTGCAGAGACAGTGAGACCGGCCAGCCAGAAAGTTATGCAGCAGGGGGAAAAGATACATGGACGATCTCTGCACCGCCCCCACCACCACCACCACCAGGAGAGAGAAGAGGCACCTGAATACCAGCTAAGTGCACTGTAAGTCCCTTTTCTTTCTTCCTTACACTGTGCGTCACACTGACCCTGCACTGTGCGTCACACTGACCTCCATGCTGTGCGTCACTGACCTCTGCGTGGCGTGCGTCATCTGATGTCTGCGCGGTGTGCGTCACTCTGACCTCTGCACGGTGTGCGTCACTCTGACCTCTGCACTGTGCGTCACACTGACCCTGCACAGTGTGTCACACTGACCCTGCGCTGCGCGTCACGCTGACCTCTGCGCTGCGCGTCACGCTGACCTCTGCACTGTGCGTCACGCTGACCTCTGCGCTGTGCGTTACATTACTGACCTGGAGGAGTTAAGTCCGGGGCAGGGTAGTTAGGTGGGGCAACTGGTGGCGAGTAACTTTTAGGCCTGGCTAGTAGCTCAGGACTTGAAATTTTGAGCCCTGGCCTATACTATACTCCATATATAATTGACAATAACAAATGCCTGTTTTATTTGTACATGTGACCTATGGATACTTGTGTCTTCTTGTATTTGCTGTTAAAACTAATCACCATTAATGGGAATGAAAGTATACCAGAAGGTGGTAACAGAGGCAGCAATATGTCTTCCGATTATGCCAAGCAAGAATGCCAATGTACTGTCTGCCAGTCGAGCGTCTGCAGAGATTCAGAGCCACAGAGAGCCATGGAAATTCTTGTGACTCCTCTTGGCAGACCCTTCCTCCATTTATCTGTATAATAGTTTTTCCTCTCAGGTGTCAAGAAGTAGCCAGACAAAGCACAATAAAAGTTCAAAAGGTAAACAGATTTCAACTATAGTTCTCTGGTGTCCTATCCTACTTATCTAGACATGGGTTAATGAGTGCCACATGGTAAAACCTTGCCCACTCTCAGTCCCAACCAAGTTTACGCTGGCCAGATAGTGCAGAGATCATGCTATGTCTATGGGTACCTTTACTGTGAATGCAATTTAAACATAAACAGACTTCTTTCAAAGGGGAGAATTCCTCTGTCTGTTAACACACTACAGGGCAGGAAATGCCTTGCTCGGTGTATGCTGCTTGAAAAAAAAAAAGGAGGATCTGAGCTATCCACAAACACTTGTGAAGGCTCAGGTCTTCCATCTTAATCTGTCTACCAACCCCTATGTGCTCACTTATTGTGATGTATACAGCTGTAATGATGTGTTTAATTGCCTTGTTATGATTCAGGTTGAAGTGCACATGTGAATCAATCAATCAATTGGCTCTGCGCTGCATCATCTCCGCGTGTCCCTGCAATAAGGGATTGTAATTGCACTTCAGTTACAATCTGGATTTATCACATTTTCAATTCTGCACCCATAACATAGCACTTGCCCCAATATCTATTAAATTCCTACAAAGCATGAGAGCCCATTCACACCTATTCAGTGCGTCACAGTAAATCTTTCCCTACTCACATAGGCTAAGCAAAACGCTGTCTAAATACAAGAGGAATGTGTATTCTTCCTTGAATCTTTGTGTCCTTTAAGTAGATCTGTGCAGCAATCCAGGATATAGCAACTTTACCTTTGTGCAGGAGCTTCCTGAAAAAAAGACCATTTACTGCAGCTCTCTCTCTCCTTGTGCAGGGTGGCTGGTCTTGTATCCGCCCCCTCTTGTAGTTTTCTGCAGGCAGTCTGTAGTGGGTGTGGTCTGCTGAGTCCCACCCACAGCTCTGCTCTTTACACAGGCTATGTAGTGATAATGTCCCTGCTATTTTTACAAGAAAATCTCTGGGTTTCCAGAAGCAAGTGTCTGGGTGTATTAGACTGTATATACCTCTGACCCCTGCATGTTATATACACCTGACACTGTGCTCTGTATACCCCACCTGAACGCTGCACCATATGTCTGACACCTGCAATCAGTACATTACATACACTTGACCCTTGCACTATATACGTTACATACACCTGACCCGTGCATGCTGTACATGACAAAATGTTGATCCCTGCACTAAGTATGTTACATACACCTGACCCCTGTTTTTAGTATGTTACATACTCATGATTCCTGTTTTTAGTAAGATACATACTCATTATCCCTGTTTTTAGTATATTACATACTCATGATCCCTGAATTCTGCATGCAACATGCTCCTGACCCCTGCACTGTACACTGGGGTGTACGTTACATACAGACATCAATAAGTCCATTGTTTAGTATAACTATTCTCCTTTAAGACACTCCCTCTGTAAGGTGTAACCTGGCCACACTCACTCCACGTGCTGCAAACTTTACCTTCTTTGTGTATTCCTGCTCAAATGCGTGCCGCAGTGCCAACACATAAAAAAGAACACACAATATTATGTAAACACAGAAAAAAGATGAACAGAGCCTTTTTGGGTGGGTTTAAGTCCCTGGCACCACCCTGTAGAACTCCTACTCCAAGCCTGATGGCAGATTTTTGGTATTTACAATAGCTGAACTGATTAATACATAAGAGAAATGAAAGGTGCTTTTACATATCTGTCTCCTAAAAAAAAAAAAAAAAAGCAATCCTGTTTTCAATAATTGCTGTGTCCTGCTCTGGGACTGCTCATATTAAAGGTCATGTACCATCATTTCACCCTGGCATCTGTTTATGTGTTCTTCAGGGAGGAGGATTTGGGGAACTGTCATGTTGTTTGAAAGGAAGTGAAAATAATTCTTTGACATCCTTTAATCTTCTGAGTTGCCATTGACCTGGCATAGGGGCTGCAGTCTGTGCTTTAAACAAGCTCAAGAAATGTGTTAGTTACCTGCACACAGAGATGGATGAAGGGAATGGGAAGAATTTGCTAGCAGGAATTCTCAGCATTCTCCTTTTACCTCCAGAAAGCATCTCCAAGAATGTATGGTGGATCAGGAAAAAGAGAACCTGTCCCCTTTGATTACTTATGAGGTATTGGGTTTGGGACAAACATGAGTTAAACCTGAACCGAGCCAATTAGCAGTTTGGTGAGGCGCCAAACAGAATGGCCATATTTGGCCAGTTTGCCCACCCAAATCCCAGTTGCTAATATCTAAATCTAAACAAAGCAGCTAGGGAACCCCAGCAAAGTCATTGACCGCATATGGTAATGACCATATTTGGTCAATAATGTCTCTCAGGATTAATGGGTGTGGTGGGTCATCATTGGCCTGTGGTGGGTCATCATGACTAAAGATTTATCTACATGATGTTGATGTTGGATTTACATCAGGGGACATTATTTACATATTTTTATTGTCAATAAAGGACTTTTCATGATGTAATTCTCTTTACCTCTGTACTCATTCACCTGGGGGGGGGAACCAAATATCTGAGGGTCCCTTTTTTGTAAAGGGGGCTTCCAGATTCCAATATATCCCACTCCCACAAACCTCCACATCTTTGTGAGGACCAGATGTGAGGAAAAGGACTTGCCTTGGGACAATGCACTTTGTAAGGGGAGGGGTCTTGGCTGCCCTCCTGGCAGGGCACCCTCCTAATGTTAAAAGGCATATAGTCTAGTATGATACAGGAAGGAGAGGCTGTATGCCCCTTGCTCTTCCTTTCCTTGGCCACCCAGCCTGCATGCCTGGATAAGACATGATTGATATAGTGAATGGTATCACTCAGGATCCCCACCACTGAGCCTACATTACCCCAGCACTAGGGATCTGTCATTAAGTGGTGGGAGTGCAGTGGAGAAGCATCATTTGGTGGGGGGTCGTGGTGGCTGCAGGAAAACATAATTCACAGTGTTCTTTAGTAAATAATTTTCTCGCTGTCACTGTGTGTTTATTTACATATTATGATTTTTGTGGAATGAGTGACAAAGGGTAGTAATGTAGTCTGTTCTCATTCCCCTAGAGCAGGGATAGGCAACCTCGGCTCTCCAGCTGTGCTGAAACTACAAATCCCATAATGGTTCTGCCTCTGGGAGCCATGCCTGTGGCTTGGATTGCCTTATAGGATTTGTAGTTTCAGCACAGCTGGAGAGCCAATGTTGCCTACCCCTGCCCTAGAGGAAGTATATCTGAACCCCCCCTTTAATATAAAGAAGGCTTCCAAATTCCTTTAGGTCCCCCCTTACCCGCACAAACCCCCATATCCCTTTTGGGGACAGGATGGGTGGAAAATACCCTAGTCTCTGTTTTTTTGTTTGTGACAAGGTCACTTATGCCCTCCCTTTTCCTAGCCACCCAGGCTGCATACCTGGATGAGGGTCTGATAGTCATTTTAACTGTTTATTTTCTTCATTTTGTAAATGTCACTTTAAATGTTCTCATCGTACTGTTCTCTGACTTCTCTGTGACATGCAGCTTAAAAACATCCCCAAACATGTAATTTAAAGGATTTGTGCATTTTTTTAAATGTTGCCAAACAAAAAGAGCCTCTCCCTGCTATACAGTAAATGTTTTACATTTTGTTTTGCATTGGTACATGTTCTCTATATCAGTGTCCAGCTACACATACCCTTTTTTCACAATAGTTTGAAAATGAACTGGTTCACTCATCCTATCCTATGGCATTATTCAGTTGATGCCACAGTACAGATACGTTCAATAAATCTTACTTACCTGAATGTGATGTGTTGTATCCCCTTATGTACAATCCCAATTCCCAAAAAGTTTGGACGCTGTATAAAATCTACACAGCAGAACAGCTAGCTTTGCAGCTTTCTATGTGTAATTGAGAACTCGGACTGAGCTGTCTGATAAGGGATCTGTAAATAATGAACTTATTTCAGTGAAGGTAATCCTGATAATTAAACAGAGACTAGAGCTCCACCTGCTGGCTGGATGGAAGATTTTATGATATATAACGATGGAAGACTTTATAATATTGATATTATGATTGTATAGTGTTGATATATAATATTTCACTTTTACTGACAGAAAAATGTTTTCAAAAATATATATATATTTTTGCTCTTGACTAGGGATGCACCTATACTGATACTAGTATCGGTGCCCATACCGAGTATTTTATTACTCGCACTCGCTGAATGCTCCGATACTTACCCCCGATACTGGAACTTCCGGTCAGAGGGAGCATGGAGCCGGCATCCCGGCCAATCAGGAAGCTGGGCGGCAGGTATTGACCCGCCTCCTGGCTGCCTGATTGGCCGATAAGCCGGCCAAACAGAAGGCTTGATGCTGATTGGCTGGAAAGTTGGCTTCATGCTAGCGGAAGTACTGGTATCTGTACGCGGTATCGGTGAGTACCGAAAGATAAATATCAGTACTTGTACTCGATACCGAAAAACCGGTATCGGTGCATCCCTAGTCTTGAACATAACAAACAAAGAATACAAAACCACTATACATTCCCCTTTAGGACATCTTACAATGCATCTGTGCAAATAAATATTTGAGTCTTTCTGAAGTTGTAATACTCTCTACTAAGTATAAAAATAAATGATAAGCAATATTGTGACGATAAATTGTTCTTTTTTGTCTCCCAGAATGGTCCATGTTCAAGAAATAGATTGAACCGATAGAGCGGATGAGTAAGATTAGGTCATCCGTGAGTGAAGGCAAATTGCTTATTGATCCTGTTATTTAAACTCCTGACATTGATCCTGATTTATCCTGTTATTTAAACTCTTTCACATCACTTATATCACAATAAGTGTGGCTTCTGAACAGGAAAATATTCGGATACATAGGACATCTACAGTACATCAACCTACATGTCACCAGCATTACTGAACAGTGCTGGCCAACATTCCCAGCTAAGGGTGAAATACAGGTTAAAGTTTTACCTAATTATTATTTTTTATTAATGACACTTTTATATTACATTAGTTTATAAATTAGAGCAAATACCCCACAGTGATTAACATGGCTCCATTGTTACTTTAACTGCTGGTCTGCTGCATTCTGTATATGAGGAGCTGCTTGTCGGATACAAAGTAGGATGAGCTGTCATACTGGCAATAAAACTCTATCAGTTAGGGCTCCTTCATCCCAGGGGGTGTATTTATAACACTTCCGGCTCACATATAGCTGGGCAGATGCTGTTCCCACAGCAATACCACATATAGATGGCGCTGAGGAGCATAGGGATTCCTATGCTCCTTAGCACCATCTAGTGGCGGTAGTAAAGGGTTATAACTCAACCCCCAGGTGTATTGAACGGCGTTAGGCTACAATCCCAAGGGTTCTCAGGGGTGGCTTTTGCTGAGAACTAGGGATGCACAGGTACCAGTTTTCCGGTATCAAGAACGAGTACCGATATTTTTTTTTCCGATACTCGCTGATACTGGAAGTTCTATTAAGGAAGCCGGGTGGCATGTAACGACTCGCCGCCCAGCTTCCTAATTAGCTGGGAAGCAGAGCGGAGTGTAATGACTCACCGCCCGGCTTCCCGAATAGCCGGGAAGCCGTCTCCATGCCTCCTCCTCACCAGGTGATGAGGAAGCATGTAGCCGGTTTTCTGGCCAATCAGGAAGCCGGGGGGCCTAATTGGCCAGCTTCCCAATCAATCAGGAAGCCGGTTGTTGAGTCATTACACGGCGCCTGGCTTTCTGATTGGCTGGGAAGCCAGCTCCATGCTTACTCGCCACTCTGCTGAAAAAATCCCATTGTTTATAGAGCTAAATATCTCAAGCTTAAATTTACACACACAACAGAATGAAGCAGAGGAGTGACTCATCCTTGTCCTTCCTTGCCTGTTCAGTAGGGCCATATAAACATAATTCAGAGTTGTATGGGGGGAAGGGCAGTGCTAATAAAATATGTTGGGCTGGTGACCATGAGTGGAGATACATAACAATTCAGACATAGATCAGAGCAGTGTCAGTGACACGTGCTGGGCAGTACATAGCTACTTGCTCCCGGCCCTGCGATCAAAGCAACTGGCAGGAAAGTCTTTCAGTATCAACTTCTTTTGCAACTCTGACATGTCATGAGACTGAGTAGTAAAATCTGCAAAGGAAGCTGACGATGGATAATGTATCACAGTAAACCACATCCTTTTCAAACACACCTTCCACCATACCCACCAATCAATCTTGCATCAAGGCACAATTTACCTGCTACAGTTTCTTCAGTCCTCAGATACCTGTCCCTACCACAAAAAGGGATAGTTGGTTTTACTGGCCCCAAGGGCCAAGGGTTCCCATTGCTCCCATGGTGACACCAGTGTCAAGCGTGCACCTTGTTAAACCCCCTTCCTGGCCAGGCCATTTTTCAGTATTTAGAGCTGCAGTACTTTGAATGACATTTATTCCGTCATGCAACGCTGTACTGAAATTAATTTTATACCATTTTTGGGGGACAGATAGAGCTTTCTTTTGGTGGTATTTAATCACCACTGGGGGTTTTATTTTTTACTATATTAAGGAAAAATGTCCATAAATTTTGGGGAAAAAACTGTTTCCCCTATATTAAACTATAAAACATTTAATAATACCCAATTTTTGGTAAAATATAACATACGGGGTCACGTCGGGTAAATACAATTGACTAAAAAACATTACAAGGGTTATTCACAAAAGGGCGAAGAGTTTGGAGAAGGCAGGAGCAGTGAACAATCTAGGACAACATTGCTGAACTGGAAAGTGAGCTGAATTGGAGAATCTTTCCAAATCAGCGATGTTGTCCTAGATTGTTCACTTCTCCTGCCTTCTCCAAACTCTTCACCCTTTTGTGAATAATCCTTAAAATGTCCCTTTAAGAAGATCCCATCCATAGCTGCCAACTACCCTGGATTCCTGGGAGAGCCCCAGGACTGCAAGATTTGTTCCTGGAAATTCTCCTGTGCCCTGCGAATGACGCTGATTTCCGATTTTAACCAAACACTCAATATTTAATTTTATACATTCCAAATGTA
Source organism: Nanorana parkeri (assembly GCF_000935625.1). Taxonomy (NCBI): domain Eukaryota; kingdom Metazoa; phylum Chordata; class Amphibia; order Anura; family Dicroglossidae; genus Nanorana; species Nanorana parkeri. The sequence continues at coordinate 365,357 of NW_017307032.1, forward strand.
TGCACGCACGCTGGAAGCTTGACATATTTGCATCTTTTATGAGAAATGTAATTGTTGAAAACAAATGTTTATTAAGCAGTTGAAGAGGAATGATCTAATAGGAGTCTGTGGTCTTCTGAGACAATTTAAAGAAGAACTCCAGGAAATGTAAAAACTAACCCTTGCAGTGGGGTTACCCCAACACCACAAGGGTTAACTGCTCATTTTGGTGGGCTACCCCAACACGGCAAGGAGTAACTGCTCATTTTGGTGGGCTACCCCAACATGGCAAAGAGTAACTGCTCATTTTGGTGGGCTACCCCAACACCACAAGGATTAACTGCTCATTTTGGTGGGCTACCCCAACACGGCAAGGGTTAACTGCTCATTTTGGTCTAGGGCCTGAAATAAAGAAGATATACTCACCTTATCCATGGTCCTGCAGTGGTCAGCGCTCACCTCTCTCTTCCTCAACTCTGGTGGTAGAATGTTTCTCGCCATCCTCACGTCTAATGCAGTTGCATTAGACGTGATACCGTCACAGGTCCTTACACCGCCAAGAGCCCAGGGAGAAGAGGCTTCGGGGACCAGTCTAGCAGCCAAGTGGGACCAAGGATCAGGTGAGTATACTATCTTTACTTTAGCCCCTAGACCAAAACAAGCAGTTAACACTTGCAGTGCAAGGGTACCTCAGCTCTAAAGGTGGCCATACACTCTACAACCATCGCAAGACTTTAGTCTTGCGATGGTTGTACAGGGATTAAAAAAACGTACGATCTGCCCATCTTGGACAGGCAGATCGCACTCTCGATCATCGCAAGCCCACCCCCCTGAGGGGCGGGCTTCCGATGACCGCAATGCTGAACGGGCAGTGTGCGCGTGCGCACACCGGCCCGTTCGGCATTTGTCTTCCGAGCACCGTTCTAACCAGCCGAGAATCGTACGATTCCTGGCTGGTTTTCGAACATGCTGGTTCGACAGAAGACGTGCGACCGTACAGTAGAAACGGTCGCACGTCTCCGTTCACACTGCTCGATTATCGTACGAAAAACCGATCGCATACGATTATCGTACGATAATCGTGCAGTGTATGGGCACCTTTAGGGTTTTTTGTGTGGGGTTCCATGAGTTCTTCTTTAATGTGTATTTGGTTGATCTTCATCGCAGAGAGGTGCTGAACCTGGTTTGTAGAGTCTGACTATCACTGATATTGTGCTGATACCCAGGCATGTTCTCATGCCCCTTTATTGTAATTAACTGAATCGTTTTTCCGTACATTGCAGAGGATGTCAGGCAGGGTTTCCCTTCTCAGGTTGTCATGACTGTAACAGTTACCTCGCTTTCCTGTAAGTGAAACACAAGACATTTTTGTAAATTTCATGAATCAATAATTAGCTCATCCGTGCAACATACACAACGGTATCAGGTGCTAAAATTCAGTCTTGGTGTGATTGATAATCCCCGGCATGTGAGCAGAATTACTATCACCAACTATTGAGAAAATACAAATGAACAAACAATAGGCACATTTTTTTTTCTGCATGAATCACAATGAGGGAATTTACTAAGACTGGAGCAGACAAAAACAGGAGGAGCTATGCATGCCAACAAATGTATGCTCCATTTTTAGTAAATTGCCCCAAATGTTTATAATACATCTAAACTTTGTGCACAACTAAAAAATATGTTTGTTGGAAGTCTGCCCAATTGTGGGAGCGTGTGACAAGTCAACCAGCCCTCTACAATATGATGCCAGCTTGCCCGGGCACTACGACACTCAACAATTAAAGTGTAAATCCATCGACTTTTTGGTGATGCTTCGTAGGGCCTTCTTAGGCTACATTCATACTAGCACGTCTGCGTTTAAGCTATTTAAAGTGACATTAAAGTCAAAAAGTTGTTAAGCTATTTCAAATGCTGATGAAATCTCTTACAGTGGATGCTGCAGACGCAGCTGGTCCCCTGAGCACTGGCTTTGACATCCTGTTTAGGGTGGCTCCTTTTCTTTGCAGGGTCCTATGAAGCCACCCCTGTGTTCTAGTAATCTGGGTGTCTCTCCAAAAACATAGGACAGGACAGGGGGAATGTGGTGCTTTCCCTCTGCTGCCCGGTAGGATAATTGGCTTCTGTCTAAATTGTCCCTAGGGTCTATGTATCGGAGATAAGGGCTTTTGATTGTAAGCTCCTTAAGGGCAGTGACTAATGTAAATTTACAACAAGAAAAGCCCTGTGTAAACTGTTAGCCCTTATTCACACCTGAACGTTGCGGGAACGTGTTTCGCGGTGACGTGCCCTCCTGCGCATTTGCTGGAATTTGTTTCCTTCGCATTTGGCAATCATCTCCATTGAATTCAATGGGTCCCTGGACATACGCTAAACACGGGAAAGTAGTACATGTCACAAATGCCGGGACCGCGCGATCTAGTGCACAAAGCGGTTGCCACGCGGCTCCATTGATTTAATGGGGGTATATCAGTGCGGTACATGTACCTTTTTTATGACACACGACGCGCAGCTTTTTTAGTGTTCAATTGCACGGAATCACGGTGGTAAACTGCGCAATTCGCCTGACACGACTGGGGTGCCATTAGAAAATAATGGCACCGCATGCGCGATCGACTGTGGTGGGCGACTTCGTGACCGGCCAGCAATCCGCGCTTTTTTGTGCACTATTGCCGCACGGTCATGGATCGCCCAGATGTGAACCTAGCCTCAGCATCTTCCTATAATCAGAGATCACCTTAAGGGTGCAACTGCCACTACAAGGCCCAAAGAGGGTCGGCTTGAGAGGAAGGTGATACCTGACTCTCGCTGACAAATGCTGCAACCGTGAGATTGACTCGGGAGCTGGTGAGAGGCCTCTGGCCATTTGCGTTCATGTCTTACCAAACTTCACAAGGAGGACAAAAAGACCCGGTTATTCCAGTGGCTCCATCGGGGGGTGAGCACTACACCAGTAATGGCACCGCAAGCGCGTTTCCACATTTGTGCACGTTTGATGCATGTTCATGAGATGCCCATGTGTGAAAAGTGTTTTATAAATACCTGCAGTAAATAATAAAGATGTGGTTTTAAAAATATTATTCAAATTGACTTTTCAAATAACATAATAATGATTGGGTTTCCATATACTTAATATTAGGGATGCACCGATAAAGGAAGTCCCATTAAGGAAGCTAGGCAGCGTGTAAGGACTCGCCACCTGGCTTTCCGATTAGCAGGGAAGCTGTCCCCAGAAAGTATGGAGCCGTCTTTCTGGCCAATCAGAATGCCGGGCGCTGCGTCATTACACGTTGCCTGGCTTCCTGATTGGCCAGCTTCCAGACCAATCAAGAAGCCGGACAGCGCGTCATTGCACGCTGCCCTGCTTCCTGATTGGCCGGGAAGCCGGCTCCATGCTCCCTCGTCACAAGTGTATTGACGCGCTGCCTGGCTTCCTGATACTAAAAGTATTGGGCTAGGCATCGGAGCATTTGGGCGAGTAATTGTACTCACCCAAATACTCGCCATTGGCACCGATAACGATACTAGTAGCGGTATCGGTGCATCCCTACTTAATGCCTAAGTAATTGCATAACAACGGTATTTGCAAAAGGTATGCAGCCAACATAGCACTGGTCTCTGCACAAACATCCAACCCTGGCCTCTTTCCGCCTCTCCTTGCATGGAAGGTCCACAAGGTTGTCACTCATATTGTGTTTATCCACCACACATTTGCACTACTAGTGGTCCAATCACGGGATCAGCAGCCACAGCCACCTCATGTACTCTGCAGAAGCTTGTCAAGAGCCGTGCTTTAAGATTGGCCTGTGTCAATCTTCCCACCGCAGCTCCACTGCACCACCGTTGCTGGGCCAGCTGGCTTCCTATGTATGTAATAGCAGAGAGACAGAAGAATGCATTGACTGAGGCATATTAAGTACAGGGGTCGCGCATTGTTTAAGTCTTCTCACTATTTCATTATCTTTATCCAAACACGGAGACTGGGATGACTAGGGTCTTGTAAACTAAAAACATTCAGATGTAATGCGAGGAGCATGCAGGTAACATAAACACAGGCATTCCTTATTGGTGCTTTTCTCTTCAGTATGGCTTAACAAGCTTCATTTTGTTTTTCAAAGTCAGCCATATTTAATGTGGCATGCATAATGCTGTAAACCATAGCACCCAATCAGAAATTATCTTTAAGTCATTTATCTAAAGTAAAATCTGATCAGCTGCTACGGATCACTGCACAGTGCTATCTGTGTGATAGGGTTGCCACCTTTTGTTCAAGCGAAATCCAAACACTCTAGCGACGCTCAGACATTTTTTTGGGAGAATGAGTAATAGCTTATTTATATGTAAATATCACAGCTGAGACTATTTACAGTGGGGGGCCAGTAGCCCCTATCTTAATTTTGGTTGCCCCTGTCTGCCTGACATCTGGTGTCCATGCTTATGCTACCAAGAAACCCGAACACAGCATTCAAAACCCGGACTGTCCGGGTGATTCCTGGACAGGTGGCAACCCTACTGTGTGACCTTATTGAATAACCCAAATGGGGTTCCATAGGGATTCATGTCTTCCCAAAGGAACCCCATCATCTACCCCATCTCAGAGGGGTGAGGCTTGTGAGAACTGGGCCATGGCTTTGCTCATAGTTTACTAATATCTCTAGAATGTTAGCTCCATACAGTAGGCATCAATTAACTGTTTTAAATATTTGATCAAAATGTATTTATTCCACCTGCCCCATTTCAAGTTTCTTCCATCTGATTAAGCTTTCAGTTTAAAGCTGGACTCCTAAAGGTGGCCATACACTTTACAACCATCGCAAGACCTTAGTCTTGCGATGGTTGTAAAGTAATAAAAAAACCGTACGATCTGCCCATCTTGGACAGGCAGATCGTACTTGCGATCATCGCAAGCCCGCCCCCCTGAGGGGCGGGCTTCCGATGACCGCAATGCTGAACGGGCAGCGTGCGCATCCCGGCCCGTTCGGTATTTGTCTCTCGAGCATCATTCAAATTCTCACGATTTTCGGCTGGTTTTCTAGCATGCTCCTTAGACAAAAGACGTGCGACCGTACAGTAGAGACGGTCGCACGTCTTCATTCAAACTGCACGATTCTCGTACGATCGCGGGATTTCCCGCGATTCGCGTACGAGAATAGTGCAGTGTATGGGCACCTTAACAAACAGCTAAATACACATCAGAAATACATACAAAGCAGCTGTTTTACCGATTTGTACTTCTAACCACTCTGTCCTGAAATTTTTACAGCTCTGTCACTTCACATAGGGGTCTATTCACGAAGCAGCCGAAGGATCTAGCCGTAGCTTCGGCCGATACTTCGGCTAGCTTCGGCCCCAGGACCCCTTCGGTTCACTAGAACCGAAGGCCTGCTGTACGGTCTATTTACTATTTACAGCTCCTGAACTTGGCAGAGCGGCCTGCTTCTGACAGCTGGGCAGAGCCAGCCGTGATGTTACGGCTGGCTCCGGCAACTTGCAGAGAGATCAGCGTGCCTGGTTACTAGCTAACCAGGGACAATGATCTCCAAAGAGCTAACTCTCCCTGGCGCCCCGGGAGTCTCCCGCTCCTGGCCGCCAAGGCGAGAAACACTGATTTTTTTATTTTTTTATTTATTCTGACAAGGAGTCGTGTCAGAATAGAAAACAAAAAATAAAAACATTTTCACCATCGGAATGCATTGCTAGATTCCTATTGGCTATTTCAATTTGCAATAGCCAATAGCAAACTAGCATTGTGCCCACCCTCTGCTGCAGTTCTCCATCAGGTCCCCACTAGTGATTGACAGCAGCAGAGGACAGGTACAATAGCTAGTTTGCTATTGCAAATTGAAATAGCCAATAGGAAGCTAGCAATGCATTCCTATGGCAAATGTTTTTATTTTTTTATTTTGTTTTGACGGCAGCAGAACCACCGGCCAATAGAAAACTGTTGGGCGGAGCTAGCTGTCATTGCTAGCTCCGCACAATCGTTTTCTATTTCTATTTCTCCACTTTTTTAACTATTTTTCTGTTCTGCTCGGTCCCACAGAGAGACCGAGCAGGACAGCCGCTCAGCGGCATTCGGCTATTCACTCACTGCTGTTCGGCATCTATAAGAATAGACCGAACAGCAGCGAGTAGCCTGCCGGAGGTTCGGCTTAGCCGATCCAGATGTTGGATCGATTGAGTCGAACTCCTTCTGCACTTCGGGTCGGGCGAACATGCTGAGCATGTTCAGCCGACCCCAAGCCACCCGTTGTACGGCTGATTTCAGCCGATATACGGCTGAAATCAGACGTACCAGCCTGAAGTGAATAGCCGAACAGTGTTCGGCTCACTTCACTTCAGGTCGGTCATTCACTCGGCTGCCTATGGCAGCTTAGTGAATAGACCCCATAGTCTCCTGTGGCAGAGAAGATATTTTTTCACTGCTCCAGTTAAGTATCACTTAACCACTTGAAGACCAGGTGTTTAGACCCCCTTCCTGGCCAGGCCATTTTTCAGTATTCAGTGCTGCAGTATTTTGACTGACATTTATTCCGTCATGCAACGCTGTACTGATACGAATTTTATACCATTGTTTGGGGTCAGATAGAGCTTTCTTTTGATGGTATTTAATCACCACTGCAGGATTTATTTTTTACTATATTGAGGAAAAATTACTGATAATTTTGAAAAATTATCACATTATGTTAGGAAACAATTATTATTACCCGATTGTTCTAATAAAATATAAAAGATGGGGTCATATTGGGTAAATAGACACCAAACATGTCAAGCTTTAAAATTGCGCTCACCCGTGAAATCGCAGAAAACTACCATACCCAAAATTGGCCAAAGGCGACACTTTTAAAGCTTTTACCGTTCATCAGTTTAGTGTTATCAGTAATTGATGGCCCTAGAATTATTGCTCTCACTGCCATGTTCGCGGCGATATGTAACATGTGCGGCGTAATGGGCGCAATAGTCGCCCATTACGCACGTGTGAGCACCCGACGCATGTTTACATGCGTGTATGTATGGGTGGGAACTTTAACCACCTGCTGTCCGGCCGTTGTAATTAAACGGCCATACATCGGCTTTTTGAGAGCGGGTGGGCGTCTTTAGAGTTGGAAATTCGGCTTTGAATGTAAACAGCCAGTGATGGCTGTTTACATACAAGCGTTCGGGCGTCTGTAGAGGCGGAGGGAGGGGAGCTTGATCACCCCCCCCTTTCCTTCCCTGTCGGGCCTATGCTCTGATCAAGGGTCTGGTAGGAATTATAGGGCCCGCACATTAGGGCCCCTGTTTTTTTTTGCCCCGGGGGGGGGGGGGGGGGGGTTCCCCCTTAAAAATCCTACCAGACCTAAAAGGCCTGGTAGGACTTTTGGGGGGAACCCCACACACTTTTTTTAATTTTTACCTTGAGGGGAGTCCCTCCTAACATTCCTACCAGACCTAAAGGGTCTGGTATGAATCGGGAGGGGAGCCGCATGCTTTTTTTTTTTCTCTTCTGCAACTGCACATGTGTGAGCTACCAAGGTCCACCAAGGTCCACTTCATCGATAGACGGATCGATTAAGTGGACCTTGGTGTGCTGGTGACCTCATTATCTCCTCTAGCCTTATGTTGGCATCCGTAGGCCATTTCAGCACCCATTTAAGCTTCCCATGCTTGGAGCTCGATGGGATACCTCTGACTACTCAACGTAAGCCTTAGTTCTGCTTAGTGCAGGTCAGAGATGTGTGGAGCTGGATCAGAAAACGGATGTCGGCATGTCAGCTGTGTTTTGTAAACAGAGGGTTAAACATGTATCAGAAGACATTGTTTCTCCTAGGTAAGGAAAGCAGACAAAACAAAGTGAACTGTGAATGTCTATACTACAACAAACTTACCGTAGTTATGAGCAAAATAAAATAAGAATTACTACAGATAAAACAAGAATTACTATGAATACTGAGAATTATAGGTTAGGTCTCAGCTACAAATGCATATGGAGAAAGCATGTTACTTGCAATGAATAGGTCTAATAGGTAAATTGGATCAATGTATTGGTAACCTAAAGAAGAACTCCAGGTTTTAGAAAATATAACCGTTGCAGCGGTGATACCACCACACTGCAAGGGTTAACTGCTTGTTTTTCTCTAGGGGCTCAAATACAGAAGAAATATTTACCTGATACTCGGTCCTATAGCAGTGACCGCTCAGCTTTACTCTGCTCCAGCAGTATCTTTCTAAAAATGATAACGGAAATACATCTGCCCATCCTTGCATGTGACAACCAAATGTTAGGATCTCCTCATATCCTTATGTGACGATGGAAGGTGGGCATTTGTGGTGTCTAAAGGATACGTGTTCCTTTACAGAAAGTACACTTACTTTCCTGCCTAGCCTCCTTATGTAGGGTATAAATGGTTAGAATTTCGAATGAACAAAATCACTTTTGGAATGTTTCATTCAGAAAACTCCATTCATTCCACAATTGAATGTTTAATTAAAATCAACCGAAATTCGAATGAAAATCGTTAAGTTTCTGGCATTTTCGAAAGTTCCGACAAGATTATTGTATACCAACGTTCATTTGAATATCTTCCCAAGTATATTCTACTTCACCTAAAGCAATCCATTCCCATCCACCCGAAATTTGCACTTTAATCTCAGAGTCAAAGTTAGAATATCATTTGATCGTTCCTACGATATTATGAAAAATAGTGTCAGAAAATTCGATCTTGTCATCATTGAGAGTCAACTTATTTTATTCTAAATATCTTTAAAAATGTACTCCAGGTCAGCCTGAATGGAATCCCAGACGTATTAAGCAGGTTTCTTTTATTGTTTATGAAATTATTTAAAGAATTAGGTTAGGGATGCAGCGATACTGTTTTTTCGGTATTGAGTACAGATATTTTTATGTTGGTACTCGCCGATTCTAATACCAGAAGTCCCATTATGGAAGCCAGGCAGCGTGTAATGACTCGCCACCCGGCTTCCTGATTAGTCGGGAAGCCAGCTTCATGCTTTGTCATGGGGGCCACGTACCTCAGGTGAGACCGAAGTAGTGGGGAGGCCTCCCTTGCACCTCGGGTCCTTGAAGTCTCTGGAGATGGAGACAGAGATTTCGGTGGACACCGAGTGGCACGGGTGCCAGGGGTGCGGAGGACCGTGCAAGCCTTAGTCCGAAATCCGAGCCGAGGTCAAGTCCACTCTGGAAATGAAGTACACAAGGGTTAATCAGAAGAATGGTCGAGATCCAAGCCAAGGTAGGTTCCAATCTGGCAGCCTAGTACAAAAGGGGCAAAGAAGTAGAATGGTCAAGGTACAAATCCGAAGTCAATGGCAGGCAGCAATCAAGAGTAGTCAAATAGGTTTCCAGGTCACAACAAGTTCAGACAGATCACACACTAGCACAGGAACAAGGGGGGGCTGAAGATAATCCAGCAATTTGGCAGTGTCTGGGCTGGGCTTATATAGGGAAGTGATGATTGAAGTTTGAGGTCACTTCCTGTGCGCCTCCTGGGCATTTTCCTGCCTTTTTCCATCAGGTTGAGGTCGCTTCCTGTGCGCCTCCTGGGCATTT
>NW_017307032.1:376498-380083 GCF_000935625.1 Nanorana parkeri
AGGTGAGACCGAAGTAGTGGGGAGGCCTCCCTTGCACCTCGGGTCCTTGAAGTCTCTGGAGATGGAGACAGAGATTTCGGTGGACACCGAGTGGCACGGGTGCCAGGGGTGCGGAGGACCGTGCAAGCCTTAGTCCGAAATCCGAGCCGAGGTCAAGTCCACTCTGGAAATGAAGTACACAAGGGTTAATCAGAAGAATGGTCGAGATCCAAGCCAAGGTAGGTTCCAATCTGGCAGCCTAGTACAAAAGGGGCAAAGAAGTAGAATGGTCAAGGTACAAATCCGAAGTCAATGGCAGGCAGCAATCAAGAGTAGTCAAATAGGTTTCCAGGTCACAACAAGTTCAGACAGATCACACACTAGCACAGGAACAAGGGGGGGCTGAAGATAATCCAGCAATTTGGCAGTGTCTGGGCTGGGCTTATATAGGGAAGTGATGATTGAAGTTTGAGGTCACTTCCTGTGCGCCTCCTGGGCATTTTCCTGCCTTTTTCCATCAGGTCTTCTGCGCATGCGCGGGTTGGCGCACTGACGCGTCTTTGGCGCATGCGCAGTTGGTGCGGATTTCCTCTTGCGGCAACGCGCCATGGGCACATGCGTAGAAAGCCCTGGACTCTTACATGCTTCCTCTTCGCCAGGTGACGATGAAGCATAGAGGCAGCTTCCCGGCCAATCAGGAAGCCAGGTGGCAAGTTATTACACACCACCCGGCTTCATGATTGGCCGGGAAGCCAACTCCATGCTCTTTCGTCACAGTCCTATTGTAGCAGGTATGAATTTTGTCTATATACTGTGCAGTCTAATAAGTAATGGAGTTTGCCCACTCTGCCTCTCTTCCTGATTACTTAGCTAAGCCAGCTTAGAGCACTGGAGTGACATACCAGGAAGGGCATTTCCACCAAAACATGTATTTTAACACATTTTCAAGTGTGCATCAGTTTAAAATCATAACATATGGTGGTTCAGGACTTTAAAGACATATAATTGTGAGACTTCAGGCTTGAGTTTAAAGTTTTTTTTTTGGATAGATGTCTTTTTGTCCTAGTTAGGATACCTACAAGAAAAATGTCTGTAATTAGATTGGATATTTAACAAAAAGTTTTCTTTAGCTCTTGGCGCTAATGGCTGCCAGCTGAACAATCCACTTGCATTATCACAGTTTTTCACACAGACTTTAGGGGCTGCTCATCCAAGGCACGAACATAGAAAACAAAAGGGAACAGAGCGCCACCTCAGTGTGTAAAATCGTTTATTACAATAAATAAAACAAGGGATAAAAGTACTCACAAACAAACGTTTTCATCAGGCTTTAACAACAAACAAGAGGCCAGACTGTCTGTTAACCCAACATGGTATCCCCCCGACTATGTAACACGGTAGCCTACGGTCACATCACCGTCCACCGACCGCAGTCAGCCAAGATCATTTTACATAGTTACATAGTGTTTGAGGTTGAATAAAGACATTAGTCCATCAAGTCCAACCTAAAGGATCTCATTCTTAGGAGTACTTGTACCCCTGTATATTACGGTCCCTTAGGAAATAGTCCAAAAGTTTCTTGAACAGTTTCACACTCTTAGCTGATATCACCGCCTGCGGCAGTGAGTTCCAGACCCTAACCGCTCTAACTGTGAAGAACCCCCTTCGCCCCTTGTGCTGGAATTTTTTTCCCACCAATTTTAGGAGGTGGCCTCTTGATTCTGATGAAGGGGGCTTGCCCCTGAAACACGTCAATCTTGGCTGACTGCGGTCGGTGGAAGGATGTTGTGACCCGATGCTAATGTGTTACATAGTCGGGGGGATACCATGTTGGGTTAACAGACAGTGTGGCCTCTCGTTTGTTGTTAAAGCCTGATGGAAACGTTTGTGAGTACTTTTATCCCTTGTTTTATTTATTTAATAAACGATTTTACACACGGAGGTGGCGCTCTGTTCCCTTTTATTTTCTAGATTGGATATTTAGCATGAAGCTCCACTCCACTTGTTTTGTGAGAGCTGTTGTCTGGGCCACTGCTCTGCATAACATTGTTATGGCAAAACAATGACATGCCTGCATTCTGATAAAGGGACCAGAAGAAAGACCAGTGTGCACCAGGCTGCCTGCCTGCACACAACCCTCTGGTCACCAGTGATCTGATGTCCTGGGAATACCTAATTTTGTTAGAATTTTTTTTTTTTCAGAACGTTCATTTGGTTTTCTAATAGATAATATGGTCATATTGACTAACAATTTGGGCTGTAGTGATGAAACAAATTGATAATTTTTTTCTCGAATTAACAAAATTGTAACAGTGAATGTGGTTTTCGTTCAGGAAACTGAATTTATTCCAAAATCAAATATTAGAACCAAACAAAATTTTGAACTACGTTCTATAAGGCCTCTGATGGCATCATGGAATGTTCTGATGAGGTTTTTCATACGAAAATCTATCAGCTTAAATCTATGAGTTTGCAGGCCACGAATCCTCACCTCCACCCATTTGAGTGCCTCTGAAGTCGTATTATGCAGTCTAAATATGTATGTCTTTGATCACTACAAAAGAAATGAATTCTGACACACTCCCACTGAAGTCGCGAGCAAACAACATGTTTAGGGATTTAAATAACATAATGAGAGAGACTGCACTCTATAGAATAATTGACAGGAGGCTGTAAGCAAGCCCACAGGCACTTCGGAAGTGCTGTTTGATCTAGGCATGAGGGGTAAGTATTATAAACTTATATTAAGGAACGTGTGGACTTGTGCCCAGTAGCAGAGCTTCCTGAATTGTTTTTTCACTACTCTGAATGATTTCACTTGTCGCCAAGAGTTGCTCTGTAAAGTTGACTATGCCCAATACTATTCATGGGAATGTATGTGGGTGAAGACAGAAAACTGTCCTCATCCCTAAAAAGGGTTGGATGTTGATGTTTATGTGTTGTTGATGCTTGATCGTCGTTATACTCTCACACTATATTTAGATGTTTTATCTAATGGCTCTTCAGACCTTAGTCTTACGTCATAGTGAATCTGAAACAGCTGTGCACCATGTGGAGTCTGCATATTTGCTGGTATCTATGGTGCAGGGACTGTTGTGTTGGGTCTGCCTACAAAGAGCTAACATAGACATGCTAATCTTCCTAAATCCTCCAGCCACTGGTATGGCATAGGAAGTCATGCACTGGTTTGGCTAATGGGATTTATTATCTGGACTGGAACTTTGGACCTGGTGGGTTCTTTATAGGGGAGCTTTCTGTAGTTCAGAGCAGAGCCACTTAGACTTTTTTGACCAGCTATCTCAGAAGTGAGCACAAACATTTCTCGGACCCTATAGCTACTGATTCAAGCATACAGTACACAACTACAAAAACATAAAAACCAAAGAATAAATATGTAAACTCACCTACAGCAGAGGGTCATGATTATGATTGTCAGTCTCTGCCTCGCTTTCTCTCTCTGTATTGCTTGAACTTAATCTTTATACTGAGCTGTTATAAGTAAGCTGAATATTGGCATCAGTCTCGCAGTGGGAATCCTTCTCTAGTAAACTGATAAGCAGGAGGAAGCCCTTTGGGAGGCCCTATTATGCAGATAATGACTTTGGA
>NW_017307032.1:380248-404200 GCF_000935625.1 Nanorana parkeri
CCCCCCGCCCCCCCCCCCCCCCCCTTTGCTTTTCTTGCACCTCACTACTGATTATTGAGTCATCTGCACATTAATGGACCCATAGTAAACTGTCATAGAGGGTTCCCCAGCTGCCCATGTTTTAGGGCTCCCAGGGTGTTATTGAAGCTAAAGACTTTTGTAGCATCCCCCTTCCCCGGTCAGCGCTATCCCAGCACAAGATAGCACTACCGGTGGTTCTGAAGGGGTGATCTACAGTAAAAATGAAATAACGGGTCTCCCTCTCTTTCCTCTATAAGAAACCTCTATTATGGATTCACAGCACACCTTGAGTTACTAGGGTTGGTTGCTATGGTTTACAGCAACTCTGAATTCTTCTTGTCTAGGGATACATTCACTCACTTTGCTCATCAGCACTTACTGCCCTTCTGGTGATCAACTGAAGTGATGTCCAGACTGTAGTTATGATGCTTGAAACTTTTATTGTAGAACTTCATGGAGGTAGAGAGAAGAAGGGTTAGGATCATCCAGGCAGATGTAGACTCCATGGCTTTCAGAGAGTTTGGTTACTGTCTCCATGCACAACAGGTCGAATACCTGACACTGCATTACTTGAGGTAGAAGTTACTGATCCTTGTCTTTAGCAGTAGTAGCCACCGAACCTGCTGCCAGCAGGCTCCAGGGTCTTCACATGGCTAGTCCCCAGGCTTTTAGGCCTAACCAGCTCAGGTAGTCCAGTGCAGCCTCCCCGCAGGCTGGGCCTGGGGGAGAAAGAGAGAGCTCACATGGCACACCCCAAGTATTTATCTCCTCCTCCAGCATGCACCACTGGCTATCGTTCAATAGTGATTGGCTGGAGAGGAATATCCACTCATAGCAATCCCATTGGTTTGCGCTGTTCTGTGACTAGGGCACACAAAGCAGTACCTCTAGCAGCAGACAGATGGCAATCAATGACATATTGCTTACGGGAAAGCAAAGCGAACCCAGACTACAAATTAACATCAGGCCACATACAATCTTATAAACACAAAATTTAATAATAGCGCCCTTTCCACTAGGGCGCTACACTTTTACAGACACTGTGAGGTATATAGTGACTACGAGGTACTTGTAAGTACCCCTGTTGTTCATTTTTGCTGGGAAGCTCTCTTATCCTGGCCACGCAACAAAATGAAAACACGACATCAGCTCCATTTCCCATCCCACAACCCTCTTTTTTTGGGATACAGCACCAGCGAGAAAATTTACATCTATTGAAGTGTATCCTAAGCTCTACTGACTGCTGGTCAGTGTAAAAATCCTCCCCTCAGTGATGCCAGATCCTCTTCACAGCAGTAAACTTGCTGAATAGGTTAACTTCCTTGTCTGTAACAGTCAAGGCTCGGCAGTGCTCACCCTCCCCTTCCATCCCTCACAACCATTTTCCTAGAATGCAAGGTGTCCTGTAAATAGGTGAGGGAAGGGTGGTTGACTTTCTGACTGAATGGCCACACCCATCAAAATAGTTCCTTGCACATAATACTAAAGCTGGGTATCTTAGAATAGTTAACTTAATCTTAAGGGTGGGCTGGATGGACCGATGTCTTTCCCCAACCTTATCTACTATGTAAATATGTAGCTATGGATTGTAGGGATGTCCAGAAACCAGTTCAGATACCAGTGCCGATACTTGGCATTTTCACGAGAACTACCGGGTTTGCAGCGGTTGCAGCTGGGACCGGGCTCTGGCGTTCCACCACTGTCCTGAAATCCTTAGTCTGTATTGTTTTAGAAAAACTGTCACATGACAATAAACAAAAATGTATAAGTACTTGTATCTGTGAGTACTTGGACAAGTCTCAGTACTTGTACTTGTAAAAATGGTATTGGTGCATCCCTAATATATATTTATTAAAAAATAACTATAATTTTTGTTGCAATATAACATGTGTCAGCTGCATTGGACTTCACCTTGGTGAATCCATTGTATAAGTAACTGAAAGGTTCATTTTAAGTAATATAGATAGTTTCCCTAATATTGTTCTTTTGCCAAAATTTGTGTTCAAGATTCCTCTCTGTCTATATAAAGAATGCAAAATATCTATTGAAACATATACCATAGGCACATTTTGTTATATGGCATACCAGCCATATCTAAAGAACCAGCCCTCCTCCTGTATAGCATGTTGGAAATATCACATACTGTATTTTGATATCATTGCAATGTTTTTTATTTCTGTGTAATATGTAAACCTCACTTTCACCTAATTACATCATTTACAAGTGTGATAAGAGCCCATATTTGACAGAATCACATTGTATTGTTTCATGTAGAGCCTGAAGAGCATTTGTGCTTCATCCTGAGTTAATGCTGGATGCTTTGCGGATTATCACGGTCTAGCACTGTCCCCAATGTAAATGCCCGGGTCTTATCAATGGAACTCCCAGTGAGCTATATTTTGGAGTGAATCAAAAGTTATTTAAAGTGGTTTGATAGTGAGTGTGTCCATTAAATGGCTTCTCACTTTTATCTCTATTTTATAAAATCACACAGAGCAGCAAGATAAAAATAATTATATACAGCGAATCTGAAATATAACACCAGAAATAAAAGCCAGCTGTAGTCAAAACATCTAGTTTTTTCGCACACAGCAAGGAAGTGTTGACTGGTATTAGTTTTATTCTGGTCTATGAGCCCATTGGGGAGATCTTCTCTCACTTTTTGTTTGGTCAGGACGACAAGAAGTAAAGAAAATCTGTGCAAAAGGGAACCAGAGAACAATTATGGTACAAAATCCTTTTTTTTCCACAGATTCTTAATTTAATTAAAATATAGAACTATATTACAATCAGAGATTTTTAAAGCATGTCTAAAGCAAAAACTGTTTCTTTTTCATTTTGAATGGAATAGAGAATGTTTAAAACACATCAGTTTTTTTTTTCATGCAGCCTGTGACCCATTGAAATTTCTCTTTACATCCTGTCCTCAAGTCTCTGAACAGTAAGGGAAATGCCTTCTTAGACAGTTGTCACTAGAACAAGTGTCCCATTAAATATATTCCCTCTATTGCTGGTGACAATTTAACATTTTGGATTTTCCATCACTTTCATTTCTGGTAAATATAGACACAAGGACAAATGAAGAGAGAATCTCTCTAGTGGGGACATAGACATGAATAAAAACCTGACAGGGGTTAAAACCTTTCACCACCCTATCCAAAGCCACAAAACCAAAAAAAGGCACTTTAACTGGGAATTTAACCTTTGCTTTCAAGATAATAGCAGCTCCAGAAACTGCTATGTTGCAAAATTTACAATAGATTAACCATGAAGACTATAATGTCCTAGGGGTGTCAAGTATTATAATTACTAAAATGGCATAGTGTGAACGTACTCAAACTCGTTCACATAGTGTGAACGTACTCAAATTAAATGCTATAAAGTTACTCAGAAATGTTGCACATTTTGTAATTGTTGGTTCGTTTATATCAGCAGGCAAACGTCATGGTTTATATAATGGTGTGCTTTGTGTAGGGGTGGTGCATTGTACACCGCAATGCAGTGTTTTTCATGTTTTAAAACTTTATTGATTGTTAACAAACAACACTTAATTTAACTCTATGCACAACATATGCCTTGAAAATACAACCACAGTTCCGCTTTGAGAATACAACTATAGTTCAACTTTAAGAGTATAACTTAATTTCCACTTTAAGAATAAAACTTAATTTCCACTTTAAGAATACAACTTAATTTCCACTTTAAGACTATGACTACAGTTCCGCTTTAAGAGTACAACTGCAGTTCCACTTTAAGAGCACAACTACAGTTCCGCTTTAAGAGTACAACTACAGTTCCACTTTAAGAATACAACTGCAGTTCCACTTTAAGAGTACAACTACAGTTACACTTTGAGAGAACAACTACAGTTCCACTTTGAGAGTACAACTACAGTACCACTTTGAGAGTATGACTACAATTTAACTTTAAAAATACAATTACAGTTGCACTTTGAAAGTACAACTACAATTTAATTTTAAGAGTATGACTGCAGTTTCACTTTAAGAGTACAACCACAGTTCTACTTTAAGAATACAACTTCAGTTCCATTTTAGGAGTATGACTACAGTTCTTCTTTAAGAGTACAATTACAGTTCTGTTTTTTTTAATACAGCTACAGTTCCAGTTTGATGATACAACTACATGTTTGCTTTGAGAACACAACTAGCAGACACTAACCATGAAAAAAAAACTTTTACTACAAACAGCCAGTAAAAAATGCTCTACCCAACTGACATCAGAGTACAGATTACTGTCTATTGAATTGAATCTGATAATTTGTTTTTTGTTTTTCTTTATGTACAGGTATATTTTACTAATTATAAAATAAAAACTAACAAACTTTATTAAACATAATATAATACAATGACACTAGCACTGATAACACACAATGGCAGACAACTAGTAACTGACATTGTAGAATGTTGCAGTTGATTTATTGCTCTATGACCTGCACTGGATTAGGGTTGTGAGGGAGGCAGGATCATAAGCAAATATTACAGTTACAGGGTCGCCCGCCTTTCTTCTTAAGTATACTGAACTGATTTATTTTCCATGGAAAGAAGAAAAATGAAAGCGGCTGATTCAGCTCTTTAGACCTCCATAGTAGCTAAGAATTCTCCCGTCTTCAGTATTCCCTGTAATGTTCCTTCCAGACTAAGAATTTAAAAGACGGAATAAAATAATAATTATTTGCAGTAACGTGTTCCTTAAATAATTGTGAAATGTTATGTTCATTATTACCCATGCAAAGAAAAATCTCTCTCTCTCTCTCTCTCTCTCTATATATATATATATATAGTATACAGTCATGGCCAAAAATATTGGCACTCCTGCATTTCTGTCAGATAATGCACTACTTCGCACAGAAAATTGTTGCAATTACAAATGTTACGGCATTCTCATGTTTATTTATTTTGCTTGTATTGGTATGACACAAAAAAGTGGAGAAAAAAAGCCAAAACCTGACACATTCCACGCAAAACTCAAAAAATGGACTGGACAAAATTATTGGCACCCTCAATGAATATTTGGTAGCACAGCCCTTGGAAAAAATAACCGAAATCAATGGCTTCCTGCAACCATCAATGAGTTTCTTACACCTCTCTACAGGAATTTTGGAGCACTCTTTTACCAACTGCTCCCAGTCTCTCTGATTGGAAGGGTTCCTTTTCCCAACTGCTGTTTTGAGATCTCTTCACAGGTGCTCTATGGGATTTGGGTCTGGACTCATTGCTGGCCATTCCAGTAATCTTCAGCACTTTGTCTGAAACCATTTCTGGGTGCTTTTTGACATGTGCGTTGGGTCATAGTCCTGCTGTAAGACCCATGACCTCTGACAGAGACCCAACTTTCTGACACTGGGACCTACATTGCACCCCAGAATTCTTTGGTAGTCTTCAGATTTTATAATGTCATGCACACAGTCGAGACATCAGGTGCCTGAAGCAGCAAAGCAACCCCAAAACATCCGTGAACCTCCACCATGTCTGACTGTAGGGACTGTATTTTTTTATTTAAAGGCCTCATTGTTTTTTCTGAAAACAGTAGAATGATGGGCTGCACCAAAAAGCTGTCATTTTGTATCGTCTGTACACAGCACATTCTCCCAAGAGGATTTTGGCTTCCTCAGGTAAGTTTTGGCAAATTCCAATCTGGCTTTTTTATGTTTCTGTGTCAGCAGTGGGGTCCTCTTGGGTCTTCTACCATAGCGTCCCTTTTCATTCAGATGGCGACGTATATTGCGAGCTCACACAGTTGTACCCTGTGCCTGAAGATCAGCTTGAATTTGTCGGGAAGTTGATGGAGGGTCTTTATCCACCATTCCAACAATCCTTCCTTGCAATCATTGATCAATTGTTCTCTTCCGTCCACGTCCAGGGAGATTAGCTACAGTGCCATGCGCTGTAACCTTCTTGACAATGTTGCATACAGTGGACACAGGAACATTAAGATCTCAGGAGATGGACTTGTAACCTTGAGATTGTCCATGCTTTTCCACAAAAACTTGGAATTCAATTATTTCTTGCAATTTGAAGATGGTGCCAATAATTTTGTCCAGTCCATTTTTGAAATTTTGCGTGAAGTGTCAGATTTGGCTTTTTTTTTTCTCTACTTTTTTGTGTCATACCAATACAAACAAAATAAATAAACATGAGAATGCCTAAATATTTGTAATTGGAACAATTTTCTGCGCGAAGTGGTGCATTATCTGACAGAAATGCAGGAGTGCCAATATTTGTGGCCATAACTGTATATAGATAGATATTTCTATTATTACAGGTATTTACATGGCGCCAACACTTTTGTGCTGCGCTTTACATAGAGCGCATTCACATCAGTCCCTGCCCTCAAGGAGCTTACCCCGCCCCCCCTACCCCCCTCTCTCTGCTGCTACACAAGCACCCGTGTTTTCATTTATTGAATTATTAAATACCATTTAATTAAATATAATTCAAAAATACTATTGGGGGAATTTATCAATACTGGAGCAGTTGCCCATAATAAACAATACGCTTCTCTCTTCAGTTTGTTTAGATAAGCTTTGAAAATAAAAGATGATTGGTTACTATGGGCAACTGCTCCAGATTCTGTCTGCTCCAGTTTTGAGAGCATACATTCCCCTCAATGTTTCAATTTCTGACTAAAGCCATTCTGATTTCATAACAATTGCCAAAACACTCATATGCCACTTCCTTGTAAATAGGTGTACAGAATGCCCCCAGAAATCTAATTTCCTGTATGCATGGTCCATAATTGTTTTCAGTTGCCACAGAGTTTTAAAGAATATCTAATCTAATATTATATCTACAATTACGGCTGATTTAATATTTAATATATCTGTATCAGATATAATCTAATATAATCTAATGCCCAATCTGTTTTTTGTTTAGGAGAGTGGTGAGGGTGTTAGAACTCCAATGAAGATTTGTTTGGAGAGATTCTCTCTCTCTCTATTTGTCATGGAGACCATATTCTATAGGACTGAAAGTAAGGTGTTATTTAAAATGTTGTGTTGTCCCAAGAACAGTAATTGAGGGGACATTCTTTAAATGTGGATACTGGTTCCAGTACAAACTGTCTAAGAGCTAACCATCTTATCTTGAATTGTGCTGTGACTGTAATGTCCAGGGGAAACCTTCTTTGGGGACACTTTTTCCCATGACAACTGTCTAAAAGCGGATATCTCTCACATTGAAAAGAGATTCTCCCACTTCCTGTTGGATCTTCAGGACAGGAAGTGAAGGAAATCTCTTGAGTGAGACACAGAAGACAAAAAACTAATAGGGGATTTAAGCATTTCCCACTCTAATTTTTTTGCCTTTAGATATACTTTAAATTGAAATATAGACATCTCCTGCAAAATGTTATTTTTAATTAGATACTATAAAATAGTCCTGAATGTGAGGGATGTCATGGCTGTTCCTTTTCTTTTAGTACACTGAATTCTCAGATAATTATAATGAAGGCAGACTGTCCTGCATAACAGTCAGTTTGAGAAAGAACAGAGTAAAGTCTACATCACGTTCTGATGAATACAGAATATGAGTAGGTAGGGATCCTAAAAGATTGATTCAAGTAATATTAAACTCTCAATCTTTTTTTTAATAATGAATCCAAATTAAACAAATATACATTGCCAAGGAAATGTTTTTTATATTACAGTCATCATGTTTTACAAACAGCTCCAACTCTCTCAGCTCCGCTTCTCTAAACTTCCTGTCCAGTACAAGATCACAAGGGACAGAGCAGTCTCCAGTAGCTGTTCATCTACTAGCTTAGAGAAGGGAGAAGGAGAGGGGAGCAAGAGGAGGGGAGTGACTTGCCTTGCTGTGCCTGCGTGTTTATGGAGACACACACAGCTTACTAGCACACACAAGGGTGGCTCCATAAGACCCTGCTAGGGAAAGGAGCCCCCCTA
Source organism: Nanorana parkeri (assembly GCF_000935625.1). Taxonomy (NCBI): domain Eukaryota; kingdom Metazoa; phylum Chordata; class Amphibia; order Anura; family Dicroglossidae; genus Nanorana; species Nanorana parkeri. Next base: position 388,191 of record NW_017307032.1, read on the forward strand.
AAACAGAATATCAGGGCCAGTGCTCAGGAGATCAGCTAATTCTGCAGGAAACTAAAACTTTAAAAAGGTATAAGCATTTGAAACAGCTTAAAAGCATTTTGACTTTGATATCACTTGACGTCCTTGCTATGGATATAGGTCTCCGGGAGGGGATTTTTCTTTTTCCTTGCGATTTTCTTTAAAGCTGAACTCATAAAGACAAACAGCAATGTAATGGAGCAGTTTTACTTGCCCAAGGATTTCTATTCCTGTCCATCAAGTCTTGAGAGTTTTTTAACTCACACAATACAACTTTCTTTGACAAAACAGAAGACTTGATCCACACCGTGCACTGATCCCCTCCTGATCTGCCAGTGTCAAAGGGGCCTTATGGTTATCACCTGAATGGGAAGGGGGACATGTGTCTAAAAGGGGATTTCCCCTCACTTTGGAAACATGTTTTCTCATTTGCGGTTGTGTAGTAAAGTGAAATCTCCCCACAGGGAACCAAGCAGATGGAAAAAACCTGAAAGGATACAAACCTTTCCCCACTCTATCCAAAATGGGGAAACTGTATCTATCGAAAAGTTAAAAAGTAATTTCCTGGGGACGGTTCACTTTAAGGGAACAGCCGCAGACAGAATAGAGTTCATCGTTTCGTTATAGTGTGACCATCCTAAACTGAAATGTTCAGCCTCAATGTCAGACATAAAACCACGCGGACTTTGTGGCTCCATACAACATTCATATCTATCAAACACATGTCTTCAGAGAGGGATGCTAGCTGGATTATCCCGGCTATATCACTTACACTCAGATCCTCTGGCAGGGGCTGCCAGTGTCAATGAAATGTGACAAAGCAGAATGACCATATCGTTTGCCTTCCACGCTACAGGCCAAGCGCCAAGTAGAACAAATTCTAATTCTAGGGATAATTTATGGGGTTAACCTGAAAAACCATGAAAAAGGCGGAAAAAAATAATATTTTGTCAAGAATATCTCAAAAATAAGTAAAATAAAAAAATAGATTACAAAACTAATAATAGTGTTATATAAAACTCCAAAAATCAGCAAAGACAGGTCAAACTAATGTACAGCTACTGCCTATGACTCATTTATAAAATATATAGAGGGCTCCTTTTTGCTAGTTCCTAAAATTGTCCTAGATCGGACTGACTAAGTATTCTTAAATTAATTTGTTCACCTTTTGGTTAAAATTATATCTTAAATGAGATTATACAAAAAAGAAAAAAATGATTTACATAAGCTTCCATAATTCTCTGCACAACAGGACTCCAGCCTGTAGGGCAGGGATAGCACTGTGAGCTAATCAGGTTCTACTGCATTCCACTGATCTGTTAGTCCAACGTTATACTGACCCGCCTAAAATTTGACCAGTGCGTGGCCCAGTTGGGGCCTTCACTTGTCAAAGGCCAATTTTTATTCAACTTTTCTTGAAGGAGTCGGGTGTAAAATTTGTGGCCGAACAGTAACTGCAACTTTACAATTATAATTGTAATAATCACAGTGACCTGATCAGTTATCATATCTGCCTTGCAGCACGGAGGGTCCCCAGTTCAAATCTTGACCAGGGCACTATGCGCATGGAGTTTGCCTGTGTGTGTCTGGATTTCTCTCCACTCTCCGAAAACATGCTGGGAGGTTTATTGGCTCTAATCTAAACTGGCCCTAGCATGTAATACAGGGGTTCTTAGATTGTGGAGTCTTTGAGGACAGGGGCTGTTGTTAATGTACAGTATGTTAAAGTGCTGTGTATATAAATACCTGTAATTAAAAAAAATCAGATTCCAGCAATTATGTCATAGGGTATGCAGTCCAAATATAGAAAGTGCCATCACCATACCAACCACTGAGTCGTTTTGGTGCTAAAATGAATAGTAAACAAAATTGGGCTCTGTCTTTGGCAGCTGTTAGGAATGAGCTCAGGTTTGGACTGAACCTGAGCTCCTCCAAACATGGAAGGAGGCTCTTTCTAGAGCTGCAGCTAACGATTATTTTCAAAATCGATTAGTTAGCCGATTATTAAGTTCGATTAATCGGTTAATCGGATAAAAAATCAAATACATTTTTAAAAAAATCTTCTGCCAGGGAAATATCTGCCTGCAGCTATACGTATTCAAAATGGTGGGATTCTGTGATCTCATTTACCTTATATTGCCACCTGGCTGTATTTGGTGAGTGACATTGACCTAATATGACTAAGTGGCTATATAAGGTCAATGATGTCAACACAAGCATCAACCCCTTTGTTTATGTGCAACTGTGGAATGGCCCAGCCTGCAGCTGATTGGGAGGAGCTCAGATGCGGACCATGTTTGGTCTGAAACCTGAGCTCATCCCTAGCAGCTGTGCCCCTTTAGGGATGTTACTTCCTATCTCAGATATTCTAGGAAGGAAGGAAAACTCACAGGAAGCAAGTAGAAAACTCCTAGTTATCAGTGGAGCAGGTGTTCCCACCGGAAAAATTCTCTTCTATTCCTGTTCCAGTCATAAATGTATCATTTTGGATTTTCCATCCCTTTCTGTTGCAGAGGGAATGGTCCCCACGACAAACACAGAGCATGAATCCCCCCATTAAGGACAGCAATAAAACCTGAAAGAAGTTCTTCACCCTCTATAAAAAGACAATTGGCTTTAGATATACTTTAAGCATTATTACTCTTGGGGGGTGATTTACTAACCTCTACACACGCACGCACTAGGTGCGTGTGATTTTTACACAGCAAAACGTATTTATCAACCAAAAAGTTTCTAAAAGCATATTTCCACTAATGCCATATATGGAAAAATCATGCACATGATGCATATATAATGCTGCTTCACAGTTTAGACAAAAATGGTTAGCTCATGCATTTACATTCCTGCATTCATCAACGCAAGCAACACAATGTAGAGCTAATTTACACAACATCACCTTGCAATTCATGCAGGGCTTTGCACAACACACCTGCTGGGTGTGTACACACTACAAAGGTGTTTAGATTCCACCAATAGATCATGCTAGGAGGGGACACACTACAGAGGTGTATACTTGTTCGTGGTGTGTTTATAAATAAGGTTAGTAAATCAACCCCTTGTTCTCTTTCTTTATTACTTGAATTATTTTTCTTTGCTCCAGCTCTTCTTTTCCCTTCCTTTTCCCTCCCTCTGCCTTTCCCCTTCTTCCCTTTTCTCCCTCCTCTTGTCCCTACATCCCCATTCACTATGGGGTCTATTCACGAAGCAGCCGAAAGATCTAGCCGTAGCTTCGGCCAATCTTTCGGCTAGCATATGGCCAAAATGTTTTTTTTTTCTTCTTTTTTTTTTACGGCAGCAGAACCGCCGGCCAATAGAAAACTGTTGGGCGGAGCTAGCTGTCATTGTTAGCTCCGCACAATCGTTTTCTATTTTTATTTTTCTACTTTTTTAACTATTTTTCTATTCTGCTCGGTCCAACAGAGAGACCGAGCAGAAGAGAAAAACAGAGCAGAATGCTGCTCAGTGGCATTCGGCTATTCACTCACTGCTGTTTGGCATCTATAAGAATAGACCGAACAGCAGCGAGTAGCCTGTCGGAGGTTCGGCTTAGCCGATCCAGATGTTGGATCAGCTGAGATGAACTCCTTGTGCACACTCGAAGCCATGTGAAGCCACCCGATGTACGGCTGAAATCAGCCGTACAGCCTGAAGTGAATAGCTGAACAGTGTTCGGCTTACTTCGCTTTAGGTCGGTCATTCACTCAGAGCTCGGTCTCCAACAGAGAGACCGAGCAGAAGAGAAAAAAAGAGCAGAATGCTGCTCAGTGGCATTCGGCTATTCACTCACTGCTGTTTGGCATCTATAAGAATAGACCGAACAGCAGCGAGTAGCCTGTCGGATGTTCGGCTTAGCCGATCCAGATGTTGGATCGGCTGAGACGAACTCCTTGTGCACTTCGGGTCGGCCGAACATGCTGAGCATGTTCGTCCGACTCGAAGCCATGTGAAGCCACCCGATGTACGGCTGAAATCAGCCGTACCAACCTGAAGTGAATAGCTGAACAGTGTTCGGCTTACTTCGCTTTAGGTCGGTCATTCACTCGGCTGCCTACGGCAGCTTAGTGAATAGACCCCTATGTACCTTACACCCCAAACCAGCTCTTCTTCTTTTTCCTTTCCTCCTGCCCCCTCTTTTTCCTCCCTTTTTCTTTGTCATCTTTTCCGCCGCTCCCCTATTTTCCCTCTCCCTTTCCTTCCTTTTCCATCCCTTTTCCATACTCCTCCCCTCTTCCTCATCTCCCTTCCCCTTGCTCTGTCCCCTTCCCTTTACCCCCTGTAGGAGTGTTTTATCATTAATTTCCTGAATTTTTTGTGGATCAATACAAATTTGATAGCTGTATGTATGCTCTTACCCACTTGCTCGGTTAAATTTGTTTTGATTGGTGGCTGCTTTTTAATCTTTGTATTCATGTGGAAAATGTTAAATTTTAAGGTTTAAGAAAGTTTGTTGTTACTGATGGAATGTGTTCATGTGCATTGAACTTTGTCTTGGGATATGTAACAACAATTTTGTATTAGTTTGAGTGTTATGTTGTAGCTTTGTGACTTGATATTGATATGGTATGTATCACTTTGAGACTTAAGTTGCATTTATTGTACACTGCACAAGAGCTTTTCCTCCCTGCTCCTCCTATCTCTGTGATCAAGCCTGTATTGGCTGAAATGTTAGATAGGGGCTGTCCTAGACGGGGCTGCAGTTTGTGTGTCAGGGTTTAATAAAATTGGATGAGACCTGATGTCATTGGTGTGCATCTTCCTGTTTCCCTATTAAGCATTATTAAAGGTAGTTTGCAATGGAAATAAAATAGTGCTTATAAAACCTCAGAGGATATACATCGATGTGCAGCCATTCCAAGTTTTTAGCCAGGTCATCACATGTTCTGTAGCTGCAATATTGTTGTGATGCTGGAGTCTGCTAGAGTTGGAATTCTATTTGATATATGCCATTTAAATGTTCCTGTGCAGATCTTGCAGTAAAAGCATTATCTTCAAATCGCAGCTCCAGTGTCTCCTATTGTCTTGGCTAACCCCCAGGTCACATATTCAGATTGCATGTATAACGTTCAGTGAATATTTAGAGAATGCCAAGAACTTGGTGTAAAAAAAAAAATGTGTGTCGTTGGAACAATCCAGTCAAACCTAATAATTGTAATAAATAATTTTGTGTTCTCAGAGAAGCCATGAGCGGTTGCATCTCTAACATATAATACAGCCCTGCAATATTTGTGCCTAGGAGGCAGCGGAAGGCCAACTGCACAGATAAAACCAATCCCACCAAAGTGATCTAGAAATTGTATATTCACATATGTGATAAGCAAATATTTATGTCCTTATGTACATTATATAATCACAAACTAGGTATAGAAAAAAACATTTTAAGCAAAAACGTACATTCATTATAACGATTTACATTTAAATGGATTTCTATGTTTGCAGTTAAATTTGAGAGAACCCCACTGTATGTTTTATGTGTTCCCAATAACTAAGCATACCTAAAAGTTACTTACCTTTTAGTTGTTTCTTTGGAGCAGGCCTTTGGGCAGCCTGCAGGCTACTCTGAACAATTTGTGGTTGTGTCCCCAGACAAAGGGGGACAAAATGAGTTTCCGTTAATTAACATACAATTTAGAAGCCAAGCTTATTGATCTGATTGACCCTTTGTTAGCATTGACCAGAGCTGTAGCTAGCTCCTTTGGGCCCAAGGCAATTAAAAAAAATTGTTTGTCCCCAAGAGGCGTGTGAGGTCATTCACCCCGCCTCCAGGATGCGTGTGTTTAAATTTGTTATTATTTTTTTCATTGTTGGGGGGCTTGGGGGGATATTAGTGTTCTAAACCGACCCCTAACATTTCCCTTTTGAAATGGAAAAATAAATTGAGGACATAGAGTCCTTAATCTCTTTTCCTGCAGCCTCTGTTCTAAATGAATGGAGATCACTCAGTACAGAGGCTTCCCATTCATTCACAAACTGATGATAGTAAAATATTTAAAGGCGAGGGAGAGCAGTGGGGATCCGAGAAGGTGCAGGCTGTGCTACTCCTCTACTCCCTGCCGCCCTGTGCTGGCCGCCTTGCGCCCCTGTTGCCATGGCACACCGTGCTCGCAAACTGATAATATCTGCCAGCACAGTACAAAAATGGTTCTTTATGTCAAACATCAGCTCAGTTTTTGAATGGTTAAATTCTAAGAAGTGGCGTGACAGCCACACTGTTATGTCAGTAAGTAAATTGGTGATGCACAGGGACACTGAAGGGATGAGTTGAGAACTGGAGAGATACATTTGTGTTTCATCAATATAGAGATAGCATTGGAAGCCATGTGCGGTTATCAATACACCAATGGAGGAAATGTAGATAGAGAATAGATGGGGTCTAAGAACAGAGCCTTGGGGTTTTTTAAGTATGGGGATGACCAGTGCATATTTTAGAGGGCAGGGGTATATACAAGTAGATAGGGAAGATGTAAGTATGAGAGCATAGGATTGAGCAAGAGGGTGACCTGAGTAGAGGTGAGGGAGCAGGTCCAGGAGGCAAGTAGTGGGGTAGGTGTCAGAAAAGAGTTTAGCAACCTCCTCTTTAGTGGCAGGATCAAAAGAGGAAAGTATTGAATGTGGTGGTAGACATGAAATGGTAAATGGGAAAGATAATTGGTACTGAACTGCAGTAAAGAAAATCAAGTCTACTGTGTGGCAGAGCTGTGTAAACCATAGAACTGAATGGTTAGAAATATAATTCCTTTGGTAGGAAAAAATAGCTTCTATATCTGTATTTCATCTGTGTTTTTCTGAGGGTCAGCTTTAAGTGACTGTTCTAATTTGGAGCTGAGAAAATTAAAGCTGAAAGACACCAAAAGGTGCCCTCTCCCCACCTCTTCCCACCACCCACCAACCCTTCACCCAACACACCCAAAATGTGTAATATATTGAAGGTTGACAGTTACAATGGGCTAACCACAACCCCCATCACCACCACCACGATCCTCACGTGACAGTGCTAGGACTTGATAATTGGCTATTCAGACACCAAGCACTGATTTGTGGATAGCAACAAAACTAAAACCACTGCTTTGAAAAAATGGAAAAGACTAAAGATCCACTAAAGATCCACTTTAAATAACAGCAATGCATGTAGTATTGAAAATTGAATATCTGGAAAGCAGGCATCATGTACAGCCATACTATGAGTATTATTTGTATAACAGAGATAACAGCAGACAGTGGGAGCCACTAGCTCCTGACGTTTGTATGAGAACTCAGACTGACTGAGTTCAGCCTCACTAAGCCTCTGAGGGTGTTAGTGTCCATCAATGTATCAGATGCCGGTGTCTGTGAATATTAAGTTGGCTGTACTTAATTATGGATTTGTAGTCATAAGTAGAGCTTTAGATGTCTGCGATCTTGTAAAATGTCGTCCCTAACACAGCAAATCTCTGTCTGTCTATACAGCTTTATGTGATTCTGGAGAGGGACCAAATGGGTTGAATCTCCAGACCATGAGGAACAAACCTCTAATCTAGAGCACAAGACAAATGTCCTCATGGTGATGGATTTAGCCTGTCTTTGTCATTTTATTACTCTCTGCCATTCTGGAAGAGACATATTATGAGAAAACGTGTTCAAATGTGTTTTAGAGTATGTGACATTCTGTAACCACTGATACTTATTCTAACACCGAAAACTAGACACTTGGGAGTACCAATCAATTCCAGTAACTGTAAAATGCATTATGGAAGGACAATCGGGGAGCCCCTGAAACCTCGATGCCTGCAATATGAAATCAATGACATTTAGAAAGGGCCTCTAAATGTGCGTCCAACTCATGGTCTCCACAACCTATAGAATAACCAGTAGGTTTTTAATGTTTAGATGACCTTGGACTTCTATTAAGGGGCTAATCATAATGGAAAAAGGATACCCCCATTCATTCTTCACAGGAACCTGCAGTGTTTACTCTGTACTGTGTCTGCATTTCCATTCCATTTCATTTTTAAAATGAAGGGCCGTGGTGTGAAGCCTGCAGTGTCTGTCAAGGGGATGAGTTTCAGGTCGACCAGGAGTGTGACCCGAACTAAAGCTGTTCACAGTTTGACGAATGGGTAAATGATTTGGCCAGTTCACCCACCTGCTGAACCTCTGTTTGTGTCCTAGCAATCAATCATGCTGTGCATTACACACAGTGCCATTGGTTATTAGGATGCTAGTGGCTGGGCCACACAGCGTCATTAGTTGCTAGTACATGGACGGGTACATCAAAACAAACTATGATGCTGTAAGGCTGCCAGTGTTTTAACATCCAATGAAGCTGTGTGGCCCAGCCGTTAGCATCCTAGTAATCAATGATGCTGTTCGGGCCCCACAGCATCATTGACTGTTTTACTGTGCCTGTCTCCATCCCAGTAACCAAAGACGCTGTGTGGCTAAGCCACTAGGGCCCTTGCTACCAATAAGCCTGTGTGGGTTGCACAGCACCATTGACTAACCCACCGGTGCACACCACCTGTTCACTAAGACATTTAACAAAACCAGATTTATTTCTGAGTCCACCCCAAAACTACCTCCCCACTTACGTAAATTCTAGGGTTCTTCTGCCTGTTGTCTTTTTTTTTTATTTGGCACAGCTATGCTTGGCTCGCCCAAGATCTGTGACTGGAAAGTCTCATCTGCTAACGTGGCAGAGGCACTTGTAGACCTCAATGGAGCACAAGGGTGGGGATGTCACCACACTTGTAGTTTATTGATTACTTCCTCCAGCCCCATAACCAAAGGTCCGGACCTCTGTACGTACCTGGGGCTGGAGGAACAGTCTACAAGTGCCTGGGAGAAGTACCCGTGATCCACTGACTGATACAGTTACAATGATTTGCAGGCTTCAATGCAAAGTATTACTAAATGTAAATTTTTTCTTGTATTAACGTGTGTGCATTTACTCATTTTCCAAAAGCTAGACTATTCCTTTAAAACAGCCCAGGGCCCAAAGTCTACTAGTTGAAATACATTACTGGACATCTTAGACCTGTTCTATATTGATACAGAAGGGGGAAGTTACAAACTAAGCTGTCAGCTGATAGAGAATGGATCTCAACTATTTCCACTTGGAACTTGTTCTGCTCTGTCTCTGCCTACGTAAATCCCGTTTGTCTGCAGGAACAACCTAACCCCACCATTCAGACAGGATAGCTCACTATAGAACGAGGCAATTGGAGTAGGTACAGGCCATAATATGTCATTGACGTCTGAACTGCCAATATCCGTTTTATAGATATTCAAAGCAAAGACCGAAAATGATTAATTTAATATGAATTGTTACATCTTTGCTTCTAATTTCTAAGAGATAATTTAAAGCATTCTGTGTTAGCTGTAGTTGTTTCAATTACTATCTTGGCAAGGCTCAATGGATAAGGGCTGCTTCCAGTAAGTGAATTACGTTATATAAGTTTCACATGGTTACAGGTTCCAGTTATTAGGATACTTGAGATGTTTGTCCTCAATTACTTTACCACAATGAGCTTGTCTTACAAAGCTGCACTTTTTACAAAGATTTAGACACAAACATGGGCCCTGGTGTGTAAGGAGCTATTTTAAAACGGTTTATAAAGGTGCCCATACACTGTGCGATTATGGCACGATAATCAAGGGAAATCACGCGATCGCGCGATAATCGCAAAGTGTATGGCAGGCATGCAACCGTTTTTACTGTACGGTCGTACGTCTTTTGTCTTACGATTTTCGGCTGGTTTGTGGCATGCCCGGGAGACAAATGCCGAACGGGCCGGTGTCCGCACGTGCACACTGCCCGTTCAGCATTACTCAGGGGGGCAGGCTTGCGATGATCGCAAGTACGAGCTGCCTGTCCAAGATGGGCAGATCGTACGTTTTTTAAATTACTTTACAATCATCGCAAGACGAAGGTCGTCCGATGGTTGTAAAGTGTATGGCCACCTTAAAGGAGAACTATGACCTCATAGTTCTCCTTTAAGATTGCTTGTTGATGAGAAAAATGCAATTAGGGGAATTTACTAAAATGGGAACAGGCAGAATTTGGAGTGCCTTCAATCAGATTCTATCTTCAACTGGTTCAGTTAAAGGGCAAGTTCATCTTTTCACAAACAGCACCCCTCCAACCTCCCCTGTTCCCTGCTATACTTACCTGTGTGATGCCCTCACCAGCCAGTGTAGTGGTCCGTACATTGCATTTCATAGCTGGTATTTTGTGAAAAGGGGAACTTACCCTTTAAAGGGTTATTAAACCCTTAAGGTTTTTTTTGCATATATCTACTGCTAGCAAGCAGTAGATATATGCAAAAACTAAAAAAACTAAAAAAAAAAAAAACTTTTGAAACAGGTTTAAACTTACCTCTGTCTTCGTTGTGCGCTCCTGTCCGAACATCTGAAGAGTCTCGGGCGGGCGCATGCGCAGTTTAGATGTTCTGCTGGGAGGGGAGACAAGAAGAGACACAAGGTAAGTAAATGCAGAAGTGTGCACCCGCACAGACACAGTGGGACATCAGACAAGAGGACAGAGGAGTCAGCGCTGGATCGGAGACCCGCACCAGCGCTGGAGGGACAGCTGAAAAGGACAGGAAAGAAGAAGATCAGATTAAAGCTGGCCATACACCTTACAATTATCTGCAGATTTTCTGTGGTCAGATGGTAAAGGTGCCAGATTCCTCCATCTATACTTAACTGTGTGGATGGAGTAATCTCCACCTGGGCCAATCTGTTGCACTTTTTCCATCTGACCACAGAAAATCTGCAGATAATTGTAAGGTGTATAGGCACCTTAAGAGGCATCATTTAAGGTAAGTCCTTACACTAACATTGGTTAGGGGGGAAAAAATAACCTTTACTGTCACTTTAAGCTTTGAAAATGAAAACTAAATTCTGATTGATCGCCATGCACAGCTGCTCCAGAATCTGCCTGCTTCAGTCTTAATACATTTCCCTAAATGAATATTGTTGCTGCTTTTCTTTGAGGGTTCTGGTTTTAGTAACTAAGGGCTCAGTCACACTACATGCAGTGTGTTCCAGCCCGATTTTGGCCGGAACGCATTGCGGCTCACTTTTTAGTGGGATAGGAGGGGGCGTGGCGGGCCATTCAAGTGAATGGCGTCGTAGCCACGCCCTCCGGCCGCAATGCGATCCGCCGCACAGGATCACAAGGCACATAGTGCCTGCCGCCAGAACTAGTGCGGTGCGATCAAATTGCTACACACACTATTTTGATCGCATCGCACAGGGGCGGACCGCAGGCACAATGTGATCTCGTGTGGCGGATCGCATCGCGGCCGGAGTGTGCTGCATTCAGATCCGTAACATCAAAAGAGAAAAATCTTGATCTGGGGTGATTCATTTAGGCGTGACCTCAAATAAACATTAATGCTGGAGGGAGGGAAGGATGTTGCAAGTTTAAAATAGAATATACAGTATATTGATGGGTGTTTCTAACAAGATTATACAAGATTGGGCTGGAGGTCATGGTGGCACTCATTGTCTGTAAATGGGAATTATATGCAAAGGTTTGCTTTTCTTTATTTTTTTATATGCAAAGGTTTGCTTTTCTTTATTACATATGTGTAACAAAGTAGTATACATTAAACATGTCACCATCGGTGAGATTTGTGTAGCCTCCCCAAGTGTGTGTTCTCTAGGAAGCTACTGTATATTTAAGAGGCAATTACAATGTATATCATTTATTAGAATTATACACGAGCACAGATCCAGACATGTGAGGTACGTTGTGATGCTGTACACACATAAACGCATATGCTCGTAAATGTACTGCAATTAATTACAAGTGGAATTTTATGTATATATACAGTATATGCTTTACAGACCGGTTCATACATTGGATCTTTCTGCAGACATCTGCCAGAAAGATCCTCCATAGATGTTCAGTTCATTATGGCCGTGTGATTGAATCCTAAAATGATAGCAGATATATACTATGCAGAGAACAGCACCCATGTAATTATAATGTAACTAACAATGTAACCAAAGAGCCCCTAGGGGAAAACGTTTTGGGCCCCCAATCAATTACTGCTTAAGTACATACCCTTGTACACTGTGGATATATCGATTCACAGTTGGAAATTATTTCTGTGGGCTAATGGAAAGTGTCCCACACAATGGGTGCCATGATGCCACAGTGGTTGGTGAGCATGGGGAAAGGCGGGTGCTCCCAAAGGACGTTTTATTGCTACCCTCTTCCAGCATCAGCTTTCTTTGCAGCTCCCGATGTTTGGTCACATGATACAAAGGAATTTGGTGCAGGTGCTGGAAGACTTGCTTCTGCCAGAACAACCATGTGCCACTAATTGTGGATCCTGCTCTGATCGATGGTTAGTTATATCGACTTAGGGCACTTAGCTCAACACACCTAGTATTGACCCAGGGGGCAAATGGCGAATTGCTCCCAGCCTGGTCCTCCCCTGATCTCTGTTCTGGTTTTAATCTGGTTGGTTCAGCTTCTAAGCGGCAGCTTGTAACCCTCATTGACCTAGACCAGAACTCCCACTAAATTCCAGTTTCACTCCATTTCCCCAATGGGCTGATTCACTTTCACCAAATCCTCAGTTATTCATGCAGAGAGCAACTACATATTTTTTTAAAGTGACACTAAACTCAGGAGTTAAACCTTAAAATGCATTCTAGAACCTTAACTATTAACTAAAATGTATCTTATTTGTGTATCACTCAGCTGTAGATCCTCAAAACCACCGGAGAAAATTAGTATATGTCCTCCTGTGATCCTGAAGAGAGCCATGGCCAAACAAAGGTGGCCCCATAGTTCTCTATTAACTTTATTGAGTGACAGTTGCCTCTTGTATACAGAAGATTTGTAATTCCTGCTGCAGTAAATCACAAGTTACTGACGCAGAATTCCAAATTGCATCTACTTGGTAGGTATGAATGAGGGCTAAGAGCAAACAATTAAAGGTATAGAGAATTTTTTTTCTTTTTAAATAGTTTTAAAAGTCCCCCTGCTTTTTAACAACTGCCCCATTTTATTCTCCAGGGTGTCTGCTTTCAGTAAATATATAATTTTGGGGAGCTTTAAGCAATTTTCAGGCCTAAAATGTGCATTCTAACATGTGTGCAAAAAAAAAAAGAGGGCAGAAACGGCTTTGGCAGTGAATGGGTTAAACTAATGAATCCTGTCCTAGGTCACCTGCAGCCAAGGACATGAACTATTTTGGAAACCCTCGGCTATTACATCTCATTGTTACAATCTGTTGGTGGCCCCCTGCCTTAGAGGGCCTGGGTCAATTCCTCTTTATCCCCATTCAAACGCATTGAAATGATTTGTAATCTTAAAGGCAACTTTCACTATTCCCGGTGCTGAAGGACATAAGCGACCACGCCTGTGGGGTGACGGAATACCTCTAAAATAAATTCCTATTAGGCAGCGTATCCAGAAGACGTGAGCGATGTGATGAGAATGATTGCTCCAATTAATTCAGCTCAGACCAACGCAGAAAAAATGTGTCGCAGTTATTGTCGCTGACATCTCATGTAATTACTGTTTTAATAGGAAACATTCATGCAGACGTAAGCTGCGTCCGCTGACCCCTCTGCCTGCCTGTCTGATCCGTAACAGAACGGCACATTCATCAGAGTGAAATCCATTGACAAATAAGAAATGCGTCGCGGCCATCGGCACGCCAACAAGCGGTGCCCTGTGCGCTGACAAAAGTGTGAAGTGGAGTGGCCTTTTCTCCCCCACAAGCTCTGCATATTTGCGGTCAATCAGCTACGTTTTCCTCGAACTCCAGATCTGGTAAGTAGGAAGGACTTAGGACAATGTGGCGGACTGTTCCCCCTTTGTGAAAACGGCAGACAAAAGTTGAAAGGGAAAGACAGAGAGGCTGCTGCAGCCTTTCAAGAACGGCACAAAGAATATTTGTTTTATCTCTCGCAGGCCGGCAATGCCCTGAGTGGGACAATCCTGGGCTTCATGGCGTCCGCAGTTCATAATTTCCTGCGACGTGCAGAAAGTTGGGGGAAAATGCCAGTAATAAGGTGTATTGTAATAAAAAGTCATGTATTGAAAATGGACGCTGTTGTAGCAAAGGATCGCTAAAACATTATTTACAATAACCTAAAGAATATCTAAGAGGTCAGAACTTCCATTCTTTTAGTTTTGGATAGATTAGGGAAGGGTTAAATCATTGTAGATTCATCAAGAGATTTCCTTCACTTCCTGTTCTGTACACACAACAGGAAGCGAAAAGTAATCTCTTCAAAGTAAGGGAAATCCCCTGTTTGACAGATATCACTGCAACAGATGTCCCCATTGGAAGATCTCCATTCCATTCCTGTTCCTGTGACAACTAGAGATTTTGGATTTTCCATCACGTTCTGTCTCGGTGTCAGTGGTCACCAGTACACATAGAGATGGCGAATCTCCCCAGGGAAGACACAAACAGCAATTACATCTGACAGATAAAAACAAGTAGAAGGAATGAATTATGTATCCATAATAGACCATTTACATCAGCCACTGACCCAGGAACCCAGAACTGGGTGCATTCCATTATCTATCTATCTATCTATCTACCTAATATTTATCTATCTATCTAATATTTATCTATCTATCTATCTATCTATCTACCTATCTATCTACCTATCTATCTATCTACCTATCTATCTACCTACCTACCTACCTATCTATCTATCTATCTACCTATCTAATATTTATCTATCTATCTATCTACCTACCTACCTATCTATCTATCTATCTATCTATCTATCTATCTATCTATCATAAACAACCCCTTCTTTACCATTAGAGAGTTTGGCTAATATTACTCTTTTTGTAGTAATCACATGACACACACAGAAATAATTAATAATTCCATGCAGTATCTTGTAAATATTATAAATCGTCCAGGCGGTGTCAGAATTATGGAAAGTAGAGTGTAACGTAATAATCCTGCTGTAAATAATAGCCCAGCCAAGCTGCATTCAGAGTGGTGTACCGCTTGCTTGAAGGTCATTGCTGCCCCCTGCTGAGCAAAGATGGTATTTACCTTGGAATTGCAACGGAGTAAATCTAGCCAATTACATTTATTTACACATGTATTTAATTGTTCCCTGATTTGTTTCTAAAACCAGCCAAAACATTGTTTACTTTTGAATACAGTGGGAAGGTGAACCCTTGTGTCCTTGTCGGGGAGATTTTCCCTCACTTCTTGGCAAACAGGGAGTATCTGTGATAGGAAGTGTGTGAATGCCACAAAGAAGACACAGACAGCAATAATTCTTGACGGAGGTTCTATTAAAAAGAAGCGTTTGTTGTTGTGTACAGAGGAGAGGAAGGGATAAATCCCATTAGTTTTGTGAGGACAAAATGTTTTATGGAGGGTTTCAGAGTAGGGCTGCCACCTTTTCTTTAGGCAAAATCTGAACACTCTAGTGCTGTGTGGCCATTTGTTTTGGAGAATAAACAGGAGAGAGCGAGGAGAGAGAGCAAGGAGAGACAACCAGGGGAGAGAAAGGACAGACAGCCAGGAGAGAGAACTAGGAGAGACAGCCAGGAGAGACCGCCAGGAGAGAGCAAGGAGAGACAGCCAGGAGAGAGAGAGAGAGAGAGATGAGACACAGCCAGGAGAAGGAGAGAGAGGGGAGGCAACCAGGGGAGAGAGAAGAGACAGCCAAGAGAGGGAGAAGACAGCCATGAGAGAGCAAGGAGAGAGCCAGGAGAGTGAGAAGAGACATCCAGGAGAGAGCTAGGAGAGAGACAGCCAGGAGAGTGAAAGACAGCCATGAGAGAGAGAGTGAGGAGAGACAACCAGGGGAGAGAGAGGGGAGACAACCAGGGGAGAGGGAAGAGATAGCCATGAGAGAGAGCTAGGAGAGACAGCCAGAGGTGAGCAAAGGAGACAGTCAGGAGAGAGCGAGGAGAGACAGCGAGGAAAGAGAGAGGGGAGACAACCAGGGGAGAGAGGAGAGACAACCAGGAGAGAGAGAGATGAGACAGCCAGGAGGGGGCGTAA
>NW_017307032.1:404219-407801 GCF_000935625.1 Nanorana parkeri
GCACTGATCAGCACGTTTCTGAGCGTTTTTAATTGTGTTTCAGCACTGAAACTCGACTAAAAACAGCCAAAAGTGCTCTTTCAAAAATTGTGCGGAAACTCAGATGAAACGCTTCCGCCCTGGTGTGAATGGCGCCTGAATGAGGCCTAACACTTCACTTTAATACTGCCACACCAATGAGAGGCTGAGGAAAGGGGGATTATAAAAAAAAATGAAGGAACGCTAAACTGTAAATAAGCAATTTATTTTAGAAATGTTTTTTGCGCTGTGTTGGTGTTGTGATAGCAACACAGCAATGCGTCACAAAGCTTTGCCATGCGCTGCCACAGTTAAATTAATGTTTTTTTACAAAAGAAAAAAATCATGCACTGCGATGCCTTCTAGCAACGCACTGCAGCACATGTGCCTGGCCTACAGCACAATATGATGCACGTGTATGTATGTGTGTGAGGGGAAGGGGTTGTGCTTTTTTTTAAATACATTTTTAATTTATTTTTTAATTATTATTTATTATTATTTTGTTACTGGGTGGGGGCTTTGGGAAAATATTAGGGGTCTAAACAGACCCCTGACATTTCCCTTTTGAAATAGAAAAAGACATTGAGTCCTCAATGCCTTTTTCTGCAGCCTCAGCACTCAGTACAGAGGCTTCCCATTCATTCACAAACTGCTGATAGTAAGAAATTTACTATCAAGCAGATTCTCAATGGAGAAAAGCCTCTATACTGATTGCTTCTCCCTATTGAGAAATTCATGAATGAACAGGAGGTGATGTAAATCACAGCCTGTTCATTCATAACTGTGGACACATAGCACTATGTGTCCCCAGTTATTTACAAACACTGGAGTGATGAGACGATCACTCCGGTGTTTGTGCTGCACACGGAGGATCGGTAAATATCAATGATACAGCGGCTCCACTCTCCTCCCCGCCTGCCGCTCGATCACGATGACTGAGCTTCAGGTGGGGAGGAGAGGGGAGCCGCTGTCCTCCTGTCAGTTTTAGGACGGCAGTGGCTCCTCCGCATCCATTTTTTTTCGGATCCCCGCTGCCTCAGCCCATACAAGCGGGGGAGAGCAGCGGGGATCTGGGCCCCCCGCAGCGGTCCCTATGGTGGTAGTTCCGCCACTGCAGCCAGGGTAGAGAGAGGGGAGACAACCAGGGGAGAGAAGAGAAGACAGCCATGAGAGGGAGAAGACAACCATGAGAGAGAGCTAGGAGAGACAGCCAGGGGAGAGCAAGGGGAGAGCCAGGAGAGAAGGGGTTAGGGCAGTGCAGCATTCTTTTTATTTAAAAAGTAAATTTTTTGTACAGTTCAGTTAATTTGGTTGCCGGGTCATTACCAGAACTTTAGTCACTGCAGTGTGTATGGCATCATTTCTTTGAGTCACGGATGCACGGACACAGCAATGTCAGATGCAGCTGCCGCCACCAGGATTTCTCGCTGGCAGGAGGATCCAGAGGCTTCCATCTTACTATCTATCTATCTATCTATCTATCTATCATAGATAGGAGGACCCAGAGAACTAAAACGACCAGCCATGTCACCAGAGGGGTAAAGGCCCTGACACACTGCACGCGAAGCAGCGTGGAGCACAGGCAAGCGGCGACTCGCGGCCCTTCGCGAGCAGTGTGTCTACCAAAGTCCGATCCCCCGCTCAGCTTGGCGGCAGCTTGTGTAGCGCAGCGTTGAGAGATGAAAAAGTTCATCTCTAGCCAATCCGAACACGCGATTCAATGTAGGCATCACGAAGCGTCGGCAAGCGACCAGCTTCAGATAAAAGCGTCTGGTGAGTCCAGAAGAGATGTTTGTGTGGTATGTTCTCTTCCAGCCTAGTTCCATTCTATCCAGCTCTCATCTATGGCACTTTTTAATGAAATAAATACATTTATCAACATTTAATTATAGAATTAATTATATGATATACTTAATAATGTGTAAATAATTGAAATATTTCATAATCAACAAAGAATATTTATTAATTAAATAATTAAACAATAAATAATTAAATCATGGCATTTACTCCAATCAGCCATAGCATGTTGACCTCCCACCATATATGAAGTATATCCCCCTTTGCCAAAACAGCACTGACTAGGGATGCACCAATATCGATACCAGTATTGAGGTAACCATGGAAAAATACAGTACAAACTACAGTGTAGACAAGCTGCAGTGCGGTGTGAAGTGGAAGGTTGCAATTTTTTTGCTTCGCATCGCTACGCCTGCAGTGTTTCACAGCCTTTAGTGTTTTTATGTATGTATGTGCATGCAGTCAGTGTAAATGAAATGGTGTGTGCACCTTGCTCACACCTACTCTTCATTCCAGGGACTCTGACAATGCACCCACCTGGCTGCCACCGACAGGCACTGTCAGTGTCATTAAAATGGTGAATAGGTGACAGCTAGGTGTTTTGAGGAATGCTTCTTTTTGTATTAGGTTTTAACTGCTGTTTATGTCCCCATAGTGATTTACTATTGTTTTGGGGAACACTGTTCAGGGTATATTGGTGTCTCCATTGGTAATACTCTGGTGAAAATCAACAGGACAGAAAGTAAGGGAAAAATCTTCAACACAACAAAAAACACTTGTAGCCACCTTGCCCTAAGCGGGGTGACTACTTAAATTCAGTCTGGCTGATTGTATAGTATATGCTTTTTTGGTTTTCCCTTAGGATTCTGTTATTGATTGCATCTGCCTGCTGCTGGGTGTAGTCACAGAGCAGAGCAACCAATAGGGGAATGCTATAGATATCTACAGTATCTCACAGAAGTGAGTACACCCCTCACATTTTTGTAAATATTTTATGATATAATTTCATGTGACGACACAGAAGAAATGACACTTTGCTACAATGTAAAGTAGTGAGTGTACAGCTTGTATATCAGTGTACATTTGCTGTCCCCTCAAAATAACTCAACACACAGCCATTAATGTCTAAATTGCTGGCAACAAAAGTGAGTGCACCCCTAAGTGAAAATGTCCAAATTGGGCCCAATTAGCCATTTTCCCTCCCTGGTGTCATGTGACTCGTTAGTGTTACGAGGTCTCAGGTGTGAATGGGGAGCAGGTGTGTTAAATTTGGTGTTATCGCACTCACTCTCTCAATGTTTTGGGCCCTGAGTAATATCTCCAAAAAGCAAAGTCTGGGTGGGTGAACGGGACACTTCCCACTGGCTGTCCAGTTTGGACATCAAGATCCTTCCAGGCTCCAAAACTATGTCAGTGTGATAACACCTCAATGATAATTGTATCATTCTTCAGAGAGGAGAGCCATAATGGTGAGATGGTGAGACATCAGGCTCTGACTACGCAATGCCCACTCAGAGGTTTATGTAGTACCCCAATGGAAACTTGATGAGTAATTTATTGAAGCCTCTGTATAACGGTAGGCAGGCTACACATGTAGTATATCTGGGCCTGAATACGTCCGGGTAACTTAGCTTGTACATTCATTTCTCATGTCTCCTAAGGTTGCAAGCTGTTCAGTAGGGGAGCCAGTGGAAATTTCTGTATGTGAACTGACCACTTTATATCAAGCATTTCCGGCTAGCTGATGATGCTCCGGTTAATGTGCCT
>NW_017307032.1:407979-411350 GCF_000935625.1 Nanorana parkeri
GGTTTGCTGGGTGAATTCCTGCGTTGGATCCCTTTCATATGAATAGCAAGCCACGTATGTACAAACATCGGGCAGCCTGCCCCAGCCCCAGGCCTTTATATTAGTTGAGTTCCTTTCTATTTTTATGCTCATTAGCAGTTGAGCAAAGCTCCTGGCATCTGATTACCTCATAACTGTGTCACTTTATGGCTATTGTTGTAATGACTAGTTACACTTTGACACCATTCCCAAATAGGCTAAACTTACAACAAACACCATAACTTAATAGCAATAACATAAATACCAAAGCTTAAAGGACAAGTAAACGTAACTTACACATTACCTTACATGATATCTATCATCATGTAAGACAAAATCATTTTTTGGGGTTATGGATAGAGTGGTGAGGGGATTGGAACCCTGCTAGATTTCCATTACTGTCTGTGCTCCCACTGGATAGATTCACTCTCTATTGTCCTGGTGACCATTATCACCAAGACAGAAAGTAAGGAGAAATCCAAATGTTTGAGATTTTATCGGAACACAATTAGAGGGGTAATCTTACAGCAGGGATGCTTGTTCCAGTGACAACTGTCTAAGGGGGCTTTTCCTTCATTTTGAAGTGATTTCCTCTAAATTCATGCTGTGTTTACAGGGAGGAAATGAAGGGAAATCTCACGCTAGGGATTTTAAGCCTTCCCTACTTCCCAATTCTGTTCAAAATAAATAAAAAAATAAATAAATATACATCATGGTACTGTACAAGAAACATGCACACAAACACTATCTATCTATCTATCTATCTATCTATATATCTATCTATCTATCCATCCAAGATATAGAGATATTTATCCAAAGTAGATATAGAGGCAATCATGGGTCTTGCAGCGGGGGTAGGAGATAAATCAAGACATCAGCATTTTATTGTCAATGTTTCAATGAAGCTCAGTCCAACTTTCTTAACCGCTTTCTAGATCTGAGCGGGCGTATTTAAACGTCCCGTCAGCCACGCCCACTCACGTGAGCCATGCGATGTGGCGCTCGCGAGCGGGAACCTGCCCAAATTTTAAAACAGGCAGCGATGCCTGTTTACATACAAACAATAGCCGGCAGATCGCTTGTATAAGGTGCCTGTGTGTGTAGTAACACAATTACTGTGTGTGTTATGTAATTTTCCCTTAATATAGTAAAAAATTAAAACCCCAGTGGCGATTAAATACCACAAAAAGAAAGCTCTATCTGTCCCCAAAAAATGGTATAAAATTCATTTCAGTACAGCATTGCATGACGGAATAAATGTCAATCAAAATACTGCAGTGCTGAATACTGAAAAATGGCCTGGTCAGGAAGGGGGTGTAAACACCTTGTCTTCAAGTGGTTAAGACAGTCTTGAGAACGATGGACTGAGCTCCATCGAAACACTGACAATAAAATGCGATATCTTGACTTCTCTCCACTGCAAGACCCATGATTGCCTCTATGTCTACTTTCGATTTGTATGGACTTTTTTTGTGGATGTGTATCTGGGCATTTATCTTACAAATAGAGTGCAATGGCTACGTCTGGGACTATGTATGTCCAGCCAGAAAATTTTTAGTTTTGGATAGAGTGGGGAAGGAATAGCAATGGCCTATTTTATTATTCTACACTGTGTTCATGGTTGTAGGGGATATTCTGGGTACTGAACTCCCTGTCTTCACTTGCCTGTTAGCTCCACCATAAAAAAGCTGTGAATATTTTTTTGTTTAGACCAGGTATGAAACATGTGGTGTGGGAGAGGAAGTGATGCCAGGGGTAATGGCGATAGAGTACTTCCAGAGGGCACGACCCCGCTGTCATGGTGCACATCGGCACCAATGACAAAATAGGAGGAAACTGGAGTGTCCTAAAAAGGGAGTTTAGAGACCTAGGATAGTGAATGATGAGATAGGGCAGGTAAAATTGTCAGCTTCTATTGCATAGACAACATACCGTAGGTGCCCCGCAAATTCCTCATGAAGACAAACAGGCCAGGTGGCATTTTCACGAGAGGACATGCACTTACATGTAGCAGCAATTATAAGCCTCAAAGTGGTTCCAAAAATTATCTTAGAACAGGGGTGCCTGCTTCTGTGTCCACCACTGCACAGTCTTCTTGTCTTGCCTGTAACTTGCATGGTCTATGTATATGTTTTTAATCTTCCTCCTGGCAGTGTAGATGTCCATTTTGGCAGTGGAAACATTTTTTGTGCTACACAAGGTCATCTTGCATATATCGGGCAATGAGACATTGTCAATACTGCTATAAAAATATTTTAGCGTTGTAAAAATATTTTCTTCTAACCTAGGACATTACTTAATCATTCTTTAAACTAACGTTTTACCGCTGGGAGAACACCGCCAAAACGAGCCTTAACAGGGACTTACACAAATCCTCTGTAATGACTGAAAAACATAACAAAATGGCTTATGCAACAAAAGATCTGCTCTTAGAAAAATCAGACCATCTTGCCTGGAATATGTCCTTGTCCAGGTTCAGTTTCTCTCCTAATCCAGGTTGGGCCTTGCCAAATATCTGCGAGCATTGTTGGGAGGCTGGCACTGGGTACTGCTCCAGTTACACTTCTCCCTCCTGTAGACAAACTCTACACATGCCAAGTCCGCAGCCTACTGGGCTCAGATCACACATAGTTCAAATAGTTATTAATTTATTTTTCATTCCATTTGGAATACTTGAGAGTCACGGGGATCCTTTGCAATGGACATCAAACTTATGCATTAGGTGCTGTGTACATTATGCCACGCAAAGGCTTAGAGAATGACAGCCTCGCTTAATTAAATGGCTCCATTTTGGAAAACATATCTACAATTTATACTGCTGGTTAGGATGTTGGAGATCACATATTAATATTTTATTTAGAAGGGTCATTATTATATTTAACTCTTATATGGCAGAAGCAAATTGGACTTTTTTTGTTTCAATTTCTTCTCCTCAGATGGTAATAAATGTGGGCGTCCATCTCTTTCTGTACCCCTGAATATCAGCAAATATCTGAATAGGAGTTTTAATCTTTCACCACTATATTCAGAACAAACAAAAAAATAGTTTTGGCTGCACACACACTTTAAATAATTTTTTTTCACAACAGTCTTAATAATTAAATGGCTCAATTTTGGAAAGCAAATATCTAAAATTCATACTGCTGGTTAGGATGTTAGAGACCACATCTAATATTTTACTTAGAATGGCCATTATTATATTTAACTCTTATATGGCAGAATCAAATTAGGCTTTTTTTTTTAATTTTCTATTCTCAGATAAAAAATGGTAATAAATGTGGGTGTCCATTTCTTTCTGTCCCCTGAACAGTGGCGTACCAAGGGCATGGCACATATGGGTGCCTCTTGAAGGG